>NW_011343352.1:0-2005 GCF_000735185.1 Notothenia coriiceps | reverse complement strand
AGCACTTCTACTTTTACTCAAGTACAAGATCTGAGTACTTCTACTTTTACTCAAGTACCAGATCTGAGTACTTCTACTTTTACTCAAGTACAAGATCTGAGTACTTCTACTTTTACTAAAGTACCAGATCTGAGTACTTCTACTTTTACTCAAGTACAAGATCTGAGTACTTCTACTTTTACTCTAGTACAAGATCTGAGTACTTTTACTCAAGTACAAGATCTGAGTACTTCTACTTTTACTCAAGTACAAGATCTGAGTACTTCTACTTTTACTCAAGTACAAGATCTGAGTACTTCTACTTTTACTCAAGTACAAGATCTGAGTACTTCTACTTTTACTCAAGTACAAGATCTGAGTACTTCTACTTTTACTCAAGTACAAGATCTGAGTACTTCTACTTTTACTCAAGTACAAGATCTGAGTACTTCTACTTTTACTCTAGTACAAGATCTGAGTACTTCTACTTTTACTCTCAAGTACAAGATCTGAGTACTTCTACTTTTACTTGAGTAGAAGATCTGAGTACTTCTACTTTTACTCAAGAACAAGATCTGAGTACTTCTACTTTTACTCAAGTACAAGATCTGAGTACTTCTACTTTTACTCAAGTACAAGATCTGAGTACTTCTACTTTGACTGAAGTTCCCTCAAAGTTCAGTACTTGAGTGAAAGTACTCTCGTCTTCAGGTGAGTGTGTTCTGCAAGAGGAGCGTCGGCTGAAAAGCTGCAGAGAGCAAACTAAAGGCAGCAGGACCTCCGGGGCCGAGAGGAGAGACCCTCCACGCTCATCTCAAACATCAGAGTTAAACGTTTCGTGGCATTCACCATTTTAACATTTGAGGGTGTTTCGTTCTGACGGGGCTTAATACTGACATGTTTTCTTCACCTAGCTATATCATTGATGCCTAAATTGAGGAAACATCATCTGGTAAAATAAATCTTTTACTTTCCAAACTAAGGTCCTGTTAAAATAAGATTTATGATGAATCCTAAAAGAGAAAAGCCCCAAACAGCCGAGAGATGAAATGAAACCTGTCATAATGACCAGAAAGGAGAAAGGCTCTGTTTGGACGCAGAGTGAATTCCTCTGGTTGTCTTTAGAAGCTGTTTTCACTCCTGTGTGTGTGCCGGTCGCTAAACTTATACTCACATGTTATTTCAAGACCAAATAAAAACATTTCAAGAACATGTTGTGGAGAAATACCCGTTGTAGTGAACACATTGTAAAGCAGTTCAGTAAAAACAGGGTTTGTTGCCGAAAACTGTCCTTTTCTCAAAGTGTAACGGGAAAAATACAATTACAAGGAAAGAAAAGAGAGAGACATCAAATACACTAACATCGTAATAAAGAACTCAAATTATTAGACAACAATAACAGCTGGTATTTCAACACGTGAGGACCAGCTGACACCATGGGGGATACTCAGAAACATGTCCAGCTTAGAGAACAGCTAAACCGAGAGTCTGACCCTCAAAATGTCCGTCTCCGGACTCACATCACACGGATAGAGGAATCCACGATACGAATATGAGCTGTTGAAAAGATAAGAGTCAAATTCACCTCTTAAACTTTCCTTTTTGTTCGCTTTCTTACATTTAGGTCAACATAATAGCTTTCTGAATAAAGATGTGAGTAAGTGGAGAGGAAGACTTTCAGCACAACGGGAGGAAACAGATTTATACACGATGTCATATGTTAACAAACAACAACATGGTTATCATCTTTCTGCTCAAGGTGTTGCATTTAAATTAATGTCATGTTTCCACTTCTAAGTTCCATTTCTTTTAATTTAATTTTACTGTTACTTACCATTTGTATCACCCTTTTTTACCTTTCCCCTCTTGATTTCACTAAGGGGATTTAATCACCTTCCCCAAAAGCAAACAGCTGATATGTGTCCTCTCCACCAGCTTTGAGAACACTTTCATGATCAATCATTATAAAACATATCATATCTATTATTCTGAAATGGACCAATCTGCACAATGACTACTTTTACTG
>NW_011343351.1:0-2024 GCF_000735185.1 Notothenia coriiceps | reverse complement strand
ACCCCGGTTACAGTTTCCATTTGCCCTGTACGATGAAAGTGGGGGATGTTGGCTTATCAGGCGCCCGCAGCTCACACACAAGACAGATATCAGCTGTCTGGACAGGACTGATAGCCAGACAGACTGAGAGGCTCAGTGAGGTAAAGGACTGAGTGTTTAGATAGTTCACTTTAGTCTAAGTTATCTCAGAGGATCTCAAACGGTTTGTTAACAATTTATGTAAACAAATATTTCCAAGGCAACCTTTATAATTATTGGGATAAATAAAAACAGGTTTGAAATCATTCCAGTGCATACTATAGGACAGTAAACCAGAAATATTGTTTAAATCTGGAGAGATTAAAGAATATGCATAAATAAATAAATGTTAACTGGTAAAATAAGAAATAAATGAACAACATAAATAAAATAAGTTACATTTACTTGTTATTGGCTATGTTAGGTTATTGGTTATGTCCACATACTTATTTGATTATTAAAATGTAAACCGATCTTTTCGATATGGGTGTTTAGAGTTGTACCCCTTAGATCTAGTCTCTGGCAATTCAGCTCAAAGTGCACCAGAATGAAGCATTTTACTTTATAATGTTGAAAATAAATCTTCCCCCCTGACCCCCCTAGAGGATGTGATCCCCACAGCACCCCCCATTTGAAACATGTTCCCACGGCTATGCACACACACACCTTGTCCAAGCGAGCGAATGTTGTGTGTGACGTCGTTGATGATCAGTTGAAAATCTTTGTCTAAAACAGTTTCCATGAAGGTGCATGTGGAGATTCTCTGTCCATCTGAAGGAAAACAAAAAGTTTAGTTTCAGGTATTTCTTATTTATTAAACTTTACTTGTGCTATTTTCACTTGTTTGTGAACACTTTGAGTAACAGTAAGTCTTTTATTTTAAAAGTGAGGTCTTTTTTAGAAAGTTTATGGAAAGTTAGAATTGTTAAGACACTTTTGCGAAAGTGGAATATTTTACACTTTAGGGACATCTTAGGGACAAGGTGTGGCCCTTTAATTAAATTCTGGATACTTTATAAAGTTTGGGCATCTGAGAGATTACATGTTTATAAACCTTTTTGGAAAGTGATTGTATTTGTTGAACATGAAGACATTTAAGGAAAATGTTGATGTTGTTAAAGAAAGAACACGTTTCGTTAAAGTATGAATGTTTTTAGGAAGTTCGGTTGCTTCAGTACTTTCTACTTCCTCAAAACACTGAAATGTAGGACTTAGTTTTAGGGTGAAGCTCAGAAATTGAGAAACAGATGAAGGGTTAAGGTGTGGGTTATGGGCTAAAGAAATGTGGTCCTTAAAAGTCTTGCACCACCCTGTTTGTGTGTGTTTGTGTTACCTCCGTTGAGCAGCGAGGCGCTATGCACCCCCGGGTCTTTGGCTGTGATTTCACTCAGCAAATCTCCCACGGTGGTCAGCATCGGCGTCAGAGTGAAGCGACCGAGGCCACCTGCAGGGAGGCGGAGAGAGAGGACCGGGCGACCAAGGCTGTATCGAACTGATGCATCTGAGAGAGAGAGAGAGAGAGAGAGAGAGAGAGAGAGAGAGAGAGAGAGAGAGGGGGCAAGAGTACACACATCCTTTACTCAAGTACAAGTACAGATACTCGTGTTTAAAAATACTCTGGTGAAAGTAGAAGTACTGACTAAACTTCTTTACTCAAGTCAAAGTAAAGAGGCTTTGAAATGTACTTCAGTAAAAAGTACCCATAACTAGCAGCTGTTTTAAAGAGTACCTGACCTCCCTTTATATTAATAGAACAATAATGTCATTGTTAGCTAATGAATGTTTCCATGGTGACCAACGGCAACATGACAACGTTTCCATTGGTCCCTCTTCTTTAGAGAAGACCAGGAAATGATGGATACACGGATCGTGTTCAAATCAATAGGCACGCAATGACTCTAAATAATAATGATCACGCCACCAAACACACATTCAGACTAAAGGAACCAGCCTGTTTGGGAAATGAGAGAAGTAGAAAGTACAGGTATTTGTGTTCAACATGTGAG
>NW_011343350.1:0-2693 GCF_000735185.1 Notothenia coriiceps | reverse complement strand
GGGGGGGGGATGCCCCGAAGCCCAGAGGAAGATGTATGACCAGAGGGAACATCCAGCGTTCAACGTACAAAAACAAGCGCCGTGTCTTTGACTGTTTCTGTAACCAGCCCCCCATCACCCAGAGGACCACTGAGAGGCTGCTCTGTTACCCGCTGGACTCCTTTACTTCTGTATGTATTTATAGATGTGTTTCTGCTGTGCTTTTTTAGCCCCCCCTCTTTCTATTTTAAAGCGTCCTTGGGTTTCGTGAAAGGCGCTATGTACATCCATTTCTTTTTGGGTTTCGCTTTAAATGTATTTCCATCTCTTCGTTGAACAACTCTGCACCATGTGGTCCAGCTCTAATGAGGCTGTGCTCTGTGTTTGATAGGACACTGGCACATGTATAAATATTAAATAATCAACAATGGGTCTCGTGCAGCTTTTCAAAATGCACCAAATTCACAACTATCTAAATGTTCTTTTTTTATTATTTCTGAATTTTTAAGATAAAGAATATCAAACGTTCTTCTCCATCCAACCCTGCTCTCCGCCTGCAGGTGAGCTGCGTGATGAAGAGGATGTATTATTAGCACAGGTAACGCCCTCTAAACACTGTGTAAGGGCAGCTTTTGTGCCGTGTGCAAAGACTGAAGAGATGCCACCAATAAAGATAAGAAGTAGTTCATCAGGAGAGAAATGAAGGTACTGTTAATAATATACAATGTGTTGACATGTACACCTCTTTCAGTGCTCACCACGGTCCTTATATATTCCTAAAGACGTTGTATGTAATATGCAGGTCTTCTCTTGTTGCCTTTTAACAGTCCCTTGCTGCTGTGACGCCTCATACTAAGGATGAATTAAGCCTTCCTGACTCTGATTGCCAGGCTATAACTGCTGTCTTTATCCTTCTCTCTTCCCTGCGGTCTTCAGTTCTCCTGCTGCGTGAGAGCTTCTTAACCACCTGATCAATCACTGGGCTTTGTGTCTCGTTGAACAAACTGTTGTCTCACACACACAGCTTCCATCCTGTCTGCAGCCTCTTGTGTGTGAAGTGTGTGACATGAAGTGTGCGACATGAAGAGTGCGACCTGCTGCATGCCTTTGTTCCTCCTGAAAGGACCTGATGGAGGAAGTGGAGCAATGGAGGCGCTGACCTGGATTTCACTGCAGTCATCATATAAAACACAGCGTCCCGGGGACACGCAATAACATCAGCCTCTGGAGCGATTCACCGTCTCAGTGTGAAGCCATTACATGTGCTGTCGCCGGGCGAAAGGGGGATTCAGGTGCACACAATACACAATATCTGTTTATTACTGCACATTTGATTTGATATATTATATATTTGACTTATTATGTAAATACTGCTATATTTTACTACTTACATTTTTATAATTCTAAGTTTTATTAAAATAGTTCTCTATCTGTGTTTTTAATTTTTGTTTTTCTTTTATGTATGCACCATGACACCAAGTCAAATTCCACCTACCTACATTGTTTATTTCTAGTCTTTTCATTTGTATTGTACTATGCCTTGTCTTTTTATGCTGCTGCAACACAAACATTTACCAAATTGGGATCAATAAAGTACTTCTTATCTCATCTGTGAGAAAATCTCCCTGGTCTCCAGCTTGAGCTTCAGTCTCAGGATCCATGTATCTGTGATCCTCTCCAGAATGGAAGTAGTCATCACATACAGAGCATCAACTAGTTCCTGAACAGTGTCCTTCACATGCTGATATCCAAGAGAGGGAGTTCCACAGTCACAAGATGGAGGAATAGAAAGCAGTATTCAATGTTTACTTCAGATTAGCTCCACGTCAGAAATGAGCATGCTTGTCATATGTCTCTCTCCATAGAGGCTGAATCATCATGTTAATCACATAGCTATCATATGCCTCAAACAGTCCTGATGCTCTTCTAGGTAATCACACATCCTGTCATGTTCACAGCTACAGTTGATACCTTTGATATCAGGGTACTCTCATGTTGGAGGAGGACATTCACTATTTCCCCAACATTATCTTATTTTAATAAACCTGATTCTGATCTTTCTGAGGTGACGCGACCCCCTCCCAGTTAATGGAGTTCTCGTAATAAGGTCTGTTTATTAGCGTGGTGCGTTCAGGCGTAAAGCGGCAGCTGAGTGGCGGCAGGTGTTGAAACCCCGCGAGCGTTAATGCACTGCTGGAGTGCCGCGGCGCTCATTTCACGGACGTTAACGAAACACTGACCGTGAGGAGAGGGAGGTCAGAGGGTTCACGGCATTATAACTGCTGAGGGATGAAGCGTTCGGACTCACTGCTGCTTTGTTTTGGAAATCAATGAGTCATCAGTTAGTCTAACTGCAGGAGGGTTTATTTTTAGTCTCAGATTTGCTTCCAGAGTCGCTCCACCGGTTGAAAATCTGCTCAGAGATTGTAGGTCAACCCTTTAAGAGACTCAGCATCCTCTATACTCCAATATAAAAACATCTTTCGATCAAATTGGAGAAACGGGGTCCCTCAATTTACTACGGAGATAAACCCCAAATCAAATGTAGGTTAAAGGGTATGTAGTGTCTCTACTTTAAAGAGTCCTCTCCTGCTGATGTCCAGGTGTATATCAGTATGTAGTGTCTCTACTTTAAAGAGTCCTCTCCTGCTGATGTTCAGGTGTATATCAGTATGTAGTGTCTCTACTTTAAAGAGTCCTCTCCTGCTGATGTT
>NW_011343349.1:0-2356 GCF_000735185.1 Notothenia coriiceps | reverse complement strand
GAGTCCTCTCCTGATGATGTTCAGGTGTATTTCAGTATGTAGTGTCTCTACTTTAAAGAGTCCTCTCCTGCTGATGTTCAGGTGTATATCAGTATGTAGTGTCTCTACTTTAAAGAGTCCTCTCCTGCTGATGTTCAGGTGTATATCAGTGTAGTGTCTCTACTTTAAAGAGTCCTCTATCGACTTAAGGGACCTACATGCACACGTCTTTATACATGAATATGTGTCCCCGTGTTCCAGGGAACTCACCAAGTGTCAGAAAACACAACCCTCTCTATTTTCCTCCATAAACTCCACCAATCAGGAGGAGACAGTCACGGACATTGCCGTTCGAAAGCGCTGGAGACGCTGTAGTACATATTTCAGGCCTGTAGGTGGTGCTGTTCTCACAGAATGAGCCCATGGAAAGACAGTGTTCAATTGAGCGAAATGAGGAATGGCTAAAATGCATGATCTGTTTGGTATTTTGAAAAATAAAAAGTATAAATATGCCTTATATAGGTATGGTCCTATAAATTATTCAAATATAGCATGATAGGTCCACTTTAATCGATTAAAATTGACATATTTATTGTCTTCATTGTTAGTTTCCACATGCCTAAAACAACCCCAAGCTAAATCTAAAAGTTGACGGCTAAATAAGAGCGTTTGAGAAATTGTGTAAGAATAGTCGATTTATCGTTTAATTAATCGATAGATTAATCGATTATCTGAATAGTCGTTTGTTGCAGCCCTACTTTGAACTGCATGCTCTTTTTATCTGCATTTTTTCACTGCTTTTTACCTTAATTTTATTTTCAATGCTTTCATTCTTTACTGTTCTTTTAGCAACTGCCTGACTGTGGACTACAGTTGGAAAAAAGCCTTTTTTAAAACGTTGGGCATAATTTTACAAATGTCATTTTAAAAAATGGTCCCTGTCAAATGAAGTAATAACTAAAAACATGTCCACTTTATTTCCAAATGAGCTACCTGGCAGTTTGAACATGTACGATAACTCTGTCTCTGTTTTTTGACACCGGGGTTGTATCGACTGCAGTTCCTTTTGCATAAACGGGACTCAGGTGTTCATTCAGACGTGAAACTGCACCTTCATTTGCCATCAGAGTAATGTAAGGGGTACGGTACACGCTTGAAGGTGGATTTAGTTATCAATATTTACCTTACACTTCTTTAGCAGTCTGAGAAGCATTTCATAATATATCTCTTCGTGTGAAACGCTGCATGTGTCCTCCTGATGCACCGACTGCCTGGAGGAGCTTAATCTGACACCTTTAAGAGGTTTCAGTTCACTAAAGGTAAAAGCCTTTTTATTACTGTGATGTGAAGCTGCTGGAAATCACAGCAGCTCTTTTGAATCCTGATACTTTCTTCCATTTGATATGGAGCTCTACCTCCTGACAGTGGATTGCAGAGAGTTTTGTTTATTTGATATTCAGAGGTTTCTTCAGAGAGCAGAGAAACGTTATCTCTTCACCTCGGCCTGAGGAGAGGGCAGTAAACACCACAGCAGTAAACATACAGAAAGCATCACTAAAGGGAATAGAAAACAACCTTAAATGAAGTAAAAATATAACGGATGAGTCACTTAGAGGATATATATCATGTAGCTTCTCGATGGAAAACACACTGTTTAAAAGTCTTTATCTGAACGGTAAAAAAAGGCAGTAAAGGCAGAAATATGACAGATATTAAATCTGAACGTACTCCACAGAGCCAAATTATTTCAACGGGGAGTGTCCACATGTTTTTTGTTTTTTTTCACTAAACAAACAACCTTTCCCCCGGAGCTTAACTTTCACTCACACAGTGAATGTTGCACAAAACAGGATCTTTCCCTTAACTTAACTTAATAGGCTTAACGGGGCTCTGTAATGCTGATGTTCAGGTGTATATCAGTATGTAGTGTCTCTACTTTAAAGAGTCCTCTCTGCTGATGTTCAGGTGTAGTATGTAGTGTCTCTACTTTAAAGAGTCCTCTCCTGCTGATGTTCAGGTGTATTCAGTATGTAGTGTCTCTACTTTAAAGAGTCCTCTCCTGCTGATGTTCAGGTTATTTCAGTGTGTAGTGTCTCTACTTTAAAGAGTCCTCTCCTGCTGATGTTCAGGTGTATATCAGTATGTAGTGTCTCTACTTTAAAGAGTCCTCTCCTGCTGATGTTCAGGTGTATATCAGTATGTAGTGTCTCTACTTTAAAGAGTCCTCTCCTGCTGATTTTCAGGTGTATATCAGTATGTAGTGTCTCTACTGGGACATGTCTCCATGCTTTAATGTTCAAAAAGCTCTTTATTGTTCTCATACTGCCTGTGCTGCAGCACCTCTTTTCACCCTCTGTCTGAAACCAGAGCCCAGTCT
>NW_011343348.1:0-2335 GCF_000735185.1 Notothenia coriiceps | reverse complement strand
GTCATTGTTGTAAGGCTTTTAGAGAAGGATGTAACTATAAGCCTGAATTATATAACATTTTATACCTAAAAACATAAAAGCCACAATAAATAAATCACAATTATTCTAGTTATTTTTACCTCCCGTATTGCTTTCAACCCACCAGCTTTTATGGTGTTGTTACGTCACTAACTGTAAGCTTGTCACATACAGTCTATGGTCACTCAGAGTAACCTACAGTTAATATAGCTGCTGGAGAAGAAAGATCAGGGGGGGAGGGGGTAGAGAGCTGCCGTTTCATTCACACTGTTTGAAAAATGGTAACAACGGACTATTTTTCTTAGCGGATGCATGTCAATTTAAATCAATACATACAACTATTTTGTAAATCAATAAAAACATTTTCTAAATCCATAAAAGCATTTCAATTAATATTGGGAGTCATGTCGTTACTTTGTTGAGAATGTGGCCATGTAATAAGCGGGATAATTTGCAGCGACTTGTTCCTTATGGGGAAAATAACACCCTTCATGCAGACCAAGATCCCTCCGCTGCGCGTTGGGATCCTGATCTGCCAACGAGGCTCGATTAAAATATAATTTTTTTTAGTGAATTACTGAGTTTAGGCACGTTAATAACATTTTAATGAAGTTGAATACAGTATATTCCTATGTGTCAGTGATTTCATGTCAATTCGGCGAACATAAACATAAATGATCGTGGTGAAGATGATGATTAAATTAGTATTAAAAATCGAGAGCCGGGCTGCATTTCCTCCCGTTCGTTTTTTTCGACTAAACAACATTATTTTGTTAAATAACAACATGGTGATGTTTTGTAAATGATTACATGTCTCTTATTTAGCACAGAGTATGATATCCGTGACATATGGATCTTAACAAAGTTCCGCTGTACATCCAGCGTACTGTGTCTGACTTTATTCCACATGAGCTCCAGTGTGGAACCCCACTGCACCCCCTGGTGGATCAATGATCCATTGCAGCTGGCTTCATTATAATTACATTTATCTATCACGGGGGCGGTCTCAAGTCAAGCTGGAGGTTTTCCCTTGAGCGAGGGCAGATCACGTACCAATCACGGCCCTCGCGTTTCAAACTGTCTGAAATGAATCGCTACATCTGTAATGAATGACACCTACCCTTTGTTGCAGCTGGGTCTCTTGTTGCCTTCTCTCAGCCTGCTCTCTCAGCTGAGAGTTCAGCTGTTCCTGCTCGCTCAGCTTCTCCTTGGTGGCTGAGACCTGGAATTGTAGGGAACATAATTTAGCAGACGAAAAAAGCGGACGGTTTATCGGCATTTAAGCAATCCTTTAAAGTTGTGCAAATGTACCAACTCCACCCAGTCCTCCAGCTCAGAGCTGCTGCATTTATGGTCTGTGGTTAACTTAAGTTTTATAGATTTTAAAGATTTGTTCTCCGACAAAAAACAAATAACATGAGATAAAATACTACAAAAATACCATAAAATGTAGGACTCAAGAAGATAAACATAGGGTGATCTGAAACTAGTTCTAAACACAGGCTTTATTAAACAGGAATGTCTTTAGAACCCTCTTAAAATGTTGGACACCGCCTGCCTCCCTGATAAAAACAGGAAGTTGGTCCCAGAGAAAGGGAGCCTTGCTGTTGAACGCTCCGACTCCTGATCTGGTTTTGCAGACTAAGGGCAGCACTAACAGACCTGCACTCTGGGAGCGTTATATTGTCTCAACGGTATTCACTTAAGTATTTAGCTTCATGAGTAGCCATTTTACTACTTTAGGTTCCCTTGTTTTTTTAAGGTCTTTGGTTACCATAAGTTTGATGGATTTTCACAATTAGTTCTATGATATAAAACACATCAGTAACCACTCCACTAGTGTTGCACGGTGTACCGATACTTGAAAGGTACCGCGATACCCTGCCGTTAAAAATGTTACGGTTCCTCCGTTTCATTAGTATCGGTACTTTAAGAATGATGGGGAAAAGTACTCCGGTGAGAAAGCGCTGTTTTAATAAGGGCCGTGTGTGTTCAGCGCTCTGCTTCCACTCCCTGCACTGCAGCCGTGCCTGCAGTCCCTCCCCTCTCAAGCACGCTCTAAGTCCCTCCCCTCTCTCGTGCACGCGCTAGCTGCCAGAGCATGTGAGAAGATGAGAAGCATGGCTGCAAGTGGGAGTGCAACTGCCGCTGCGCCTCGGCTTGTTCACAAAAAAGACGCCAGAAGCGAAAAACAAAAAAGTAGTTTGAGAATTATTTGATTTAATACGAATTCTTGACATTTATTTGTATTCATTGTTCTCATTGTTTAAAAGTGTGTGTTATGGTTCTGGTGTGAAATAAAGCACAATAATTACAT
>NW_011343347.1:0-1983 GCF_000735185.1 Notothenia coriiceps | reverse complement strand
CAGCTGAACCTCCTCCATCAGCACCCTGAGTCCAGCTGAAACTCCTCCATCAGCACCCTGAGTCCAGCTGAACCTCCATCACCACCCTGAGTCCAGCTGAACCTCCATCAGCACCCTGAGTCCAGCTGAACCTCCATCACCACCCTGAGTCCAGCTGAACCTCCTCCATCAGCACCCTGAGTCCAGCTGAACCTCCATCAGCACCATAACTTCCTTTTCCTGTTTGACTAAAGCTACATCAGCTGAGCCTCCATAACCAGAGCTTTATTGAGTTGAATTATCTCTACTTTCATTTCAAACCCCCCCCCCCCCATCCATCTATGACACCCGTATCTTACCTACAGTATAATGCACTATATAAAGATAAGTTGAAATGTGGAATTGTTGTTGCTGCAGCAGCATAACACAAAACAAGGCATTGCACATAATAACAAATTAAAAGAGTAGAAATAAACAATTCTAACATCTAAACATCTCAAAATAGAAATAGAAATAAACCAGCATAGAGTAAGAAAAAACACAGATGACCGTGAAGATAAAAAATCTATAAACTGCCTGACAAATTAAAATCACTATTGAAGGGGCCAATTTTCTGTTAACACAATATAAGCAGGATATTATTACATCAAGTGTGATGAACATACTTATGATGCATGATAATGTGGTTAAGACTTGCACTTGGACATAGACATGTACATATATACATATATATGTAATCAATTATTATCTTTTCTCATATCTGTGTATTACCATATCTTATTGTTGTTATTTTTATTCATACTGTTCTTATTTAATTTATATTTTTCTCTCAGGATGTCCTGTACACCGTCTGTAACCCGATCGTTAACGTCCTGCGCATCGTCATCTTCAAACGCAACGGCATCCAGGCCATGGTGGAATATCCTTATACATCATTATTTATTTATTGTACTTTCTAAAATATACTTAGTTCCATTTCACCCATGAAATAAAGTTTACCGGTAATTCAATTGAAGCTGCAGTTAAAGGGGCCCTGTTAAGCCTTTTTTGGTTTTCCCTTTCATGGTGTCATATAGGTTTTTGTGCCAAGTAGTCTTCAAAAGTTGGAGGGAGTTTCTCTCCCTCACACTCCCCCCTGCCTGAAACGCCTCCATTGGACTCCTTTGTTTACATAGTGACATCACTATGTAACACTCGCGCTTCTACTGGCTAGCGCTCCAACACATTGTAGGTGATAGGCTAAGGGGCGGGACACCTCTAAGCGGTTGACCAATCACAACAGAGCCGGCCAGCTAACCAATCAGAGCAGACTGGGCTCTGGTTTCAGACAGAGGGTGAAAAGAGGTGCTGCAGCACAGGCAGTATGAGAAAAATAAAGAGCTTTTTGAACATGGAGACGTGTCACAGTATATATATATGCTATTAATCCTTTAAGAGATTAATAGCATATTTATCTTCACTGTTAATGCAGTAGATAGAATATGATGATGTGCGCATTTAAAGTCATTNNNCACTATGTAACACTCGCGCTTCTACTGGCTAGCGCTCCAACACATTGTAGGTGATAGGCTAAGGGGCGGGGACGACCTCTAAGCGGTTGACCAATCACAACAGAGTCGGCCAGCTAACCAATCAGAGCAGATTGGGCTCTGGTTTCAGACAGAGGGTGAAAAGAGGTGCTGCAGTACAGGCAGTATGAGAAAAATAAAGAGCTTTTTGAACATGGAGACATGTCACAGTAGAGACACGAAGTACAAATATGGACGTGAACATTTGCATAATAGGGCCCCTTTAAGAGATTAATAGCATATTTATCTTCACTGTTAATGCAGTAGATAGAATATGATGATGTGCGCATTTAAAGTCATTTAAGATTTAAATCTACTGAAGCTGACAGTAGACCTTTTGAGAACAGTGGAGGTCATGTTTCTCTCCTCTGATTGGCTGCTTTATGTTTATAATGATGAGTCACCCTTAACAAGCTCGTTAACATTTGAGTCAGTG
>NW_011343346.1:0-2307 GCF_000735185.1 Notothenia coriiceps | reverse complement strand
GGCTCAGTTCAAACATAGTATGCTTGCATGAGTGTGTAATTGATAGACTACAAGAAACACCCCATCAAAACCTACCTGCAGACGACAGTAGGAACAATATGTTGAAGATAATAGCTTTGTAACTTGGTCTTGCAAACCTCAAAACCTCGAAAGAAACCCAATAATCCTGTTTCAAATTCAGATTAAAACCTTGAATACAAAGTGTACTATTTAAATTCAAAGTATCAGGTTCCATAATAACTTAAAAAATACACTTTGCATTGGTTCAGCATTTGAAGGACATTTTCCATGGAGTGAAACAAAGATGAATAAGCTAATGTTTCTATGGACTCGCTGTGTGTGAGTAGTGTAACATTCACTGACCACGCCTCCTTTCTGGTTACAATTGGCGTAACCTTGGAATAATTAATAGAGAAAATAAATGGTAGATTAATCAGATGAATTCGTAGAACAATCTAGAAAGACATAATGGAGAGAAATGGGACACGAACGCAGATTGAGAATGAATTGATGGGAAATGTAATCTTTAGTTGCAACTTGAAATGGTACAAAAGCTTACCCTAAATATTCTTGTTTTTGGAGAATATTTAGGTAATAAGAATAACAATAAGAAAGAAGCAGACATTTAAGGTGAGGCAGAGGTATCAATTGCCCATTTAAAAAACCTTTTACTTCGTTGTTATAGGCCAGTACATCTTCTTGCGGTGCACATGGTCCCCTTGTGGTGCACAAATCAAAGCAAGCAGAATCCACTGCAGAGACAGAATTAAAATCCGACTATCCCTCTCGGGGTTTTCTATGCAACATATAAATGTTTGGAGAAGAAGAACAAAGGAGGTTTTGTAAATGCAAAACAGAAGTTTCATCAGGTGCGGGGGGAATTATCACAACTTCTGTTTTCTCCCTCCTTTCGTTCATCCTCTCCTGCTTCCTTTTTCCTTGATACCTCTCCCCGAAGCCCCACACTTCCTCTCCGGTCTAATCTGCTGCTCGACATGCTCTCTCTTTGTTCTGCGACCCTGACAAGACGTCTCGTTCTTGACGACAGCCACCGGTGTGCAGGGGATAATAGAATGAGTGTAGGAATGATAAACCCCCGAGGATGCTGGGAGAAAACACAGGAGTATGTCAACCACGGGTGATAACACTCTTTTCTCCGTGTGCATGTGCATGGAGGAGGAGGAGGAGGAGGAGGAGCAGGGATTAGCTTTTTACAGGCAGGCTTTTGCTGATTTGCAAGCTCGGAGATGTTTACACTGGAAGGTATCAGGGGGCAATATTCTGCTCCAAAAACAAGTAAACAAATCATGAAAACAAGGTGTTCTCGCTTGCATTAAGTCAAACTAATCTGCCGACAGAGCAAGTGAACATTTGCTTGGTAAGATTTCCTGAAATAGGATGGGATATTTATTTAACTTGTTTTGAACTATATTTGACCAGAATCAGGAAATGTGTGACCAAGTTAGCCACAAATGCTCAAAAGTGTTCTGCTTTGTTATGTTAGTCGGTGATTTTCAAATAAAAATGTAAAATAAAACGTTTCATCTGAGATACAACTGAAAGTAGTCTTTGCCTAACAACAAGACCCTACATCTCCGTGCCTTGTTCCTTCTTAAAGGGGACCTATCATGCAAAATGCACTTTTGATGTCTATTCTACATAACTATGTGTCCCCGTTGTGTCGGAGAACTCGTCAGAAAATAAAACCCTCTCTCTTTTCCTCCGTCCCCAAATCTCTAAAAACGGGGGAACAACGGAGCTGATCCAGATTTGCGTCCGATATGACGTAATATCTGAAATGTGGACCCACGGCCCTATCAGAAACGTCGCTATCAGAAACATGCCCGACTGTTTTGGACGTAATATGGTCGGTGTTTACATTAGCATTGCTAACACTCAGAGCTAACCTGTACTGGAGAGCATGTGTGTGAAGAAGCAGGAAGTAAAAAGGAACTCACCTTGTGGTATAACCGGCAAGAGAGAAAGCCTTTGAGCTCCATACTGTTTCAGAGATAATCCTTGATAATCCATGATATGGCGTTTCATCACGGCAGTATTTAGTTTAGACAGTAGCTGCCGGGTCCCGCATGAGCTCAGCCCCTCCCTTTTTTTTTTTTTTTTAAAGCTTTATACCCCAAATCAGCACTTTTGAAACAGGAAGTGAAATAGAGGGATATGAGGCATGGCTAGAATGGGTGATCTGTTTGGTATTTTGAGCAAAACACTTCATAGACATGTTTTTTATATATTTGTATATATCTGAGACCTATGCTATTGCCTAAAAATAGCATGATAGGGGCACTTTAA
>NW_011343345.1:0-4157 GCF_000735185.1 Notothenia coriiceps | reverse complement strand
TGCCATCTTTGTGCAAAATGATTATACAGGAATGAAAAGTCAATAAATAAACATGTTGTTAAAACTCACACGTTTTTTTTTTTATTGATCTGGGAGGGGAAAAATATTTTTGACCGTTGGCGTTCATTCTAATTTTTGACCTTGATGTAACAACATTCATAATTAAGTAAATGTAACACCCTTTTCACCCCGGTTACACTTTTCACTTGCCCTGTACGATGGGCGCTGTAAGTGATGAAAGTGGGGGATGCCCGCAGCTCACAGCCAAAGTGCGAGCGTGGGAGCGAGCGAGGGAGAGGGCGCACCGGTACCGGCGCTGTTCTTATTAGAATCCGGTGCTAGCAGCACTAACGGATATAAGAAGTAGATGTTTCTACAACCAGGGTGGAGGAGAGCTCTCCTGTCAGACTGAGAGGCTCAGTGAGGTAAAGGACTCTCTGAGTGTTTAGATAGTTAATTTTAGTCTAAGTTATCTCACTGGGTCTCAAACAAATGTGTTTACAAATTATGTAAACACATATTTCCAAGGCACTCCTTTAAAATTATTAGGATAAATAAAAACAGGTTTGAAATCATTCCAACGTATACTATAGGACAGTAAACCAAAAATATCGTTTAAAGTTGGAGAGATATATTTCATATGGGTGTTTTAGAGTTGCACCCCCTAGATCTAGTCTCTAGTAATTGTGTGCTCAAAGTGCACCTGATTGAAGCATTTTACTTTAAAATGTTCAAAAAAATTGGACCCCCCTAGAGGATGTGACGTCCACCCCCCAATTAAAACAAGTTAATACAATACTGAATACATTTGAAGCCATTTTGACATATATGACCTATGTCAATAAGTTTCTGTTTTTGTAGTGTATTTGTCTTTTGTAGAGATTTTTCATTTATTCTTTATATATAAAATCTCGCCTAGGGCAGCAAATTGTCTAGAACCGGTCCTGGTACTAGGCCTCAAGAGCCTTTCTTGTGTTGGCAGACTCATAGAAACAAATTGGCGGGGCGCACTTCACACGCGCACACACTAAAAAATTCCATGCGCTCCGCATTCACATTATGCTGGGCCCACGTGCCTTAGCACCGCTGCTATGACTCCATCCTAGGGGAAACACTGTATATGGCAAATGAAACCACAGCAAGCTCAATTCTTTATTTGGACAGATGTTTTTAACTTTAAAGCTATAAAGTGATGTCAAACTAGTCGAAAGGCATAGAGGGTATACAGTGGTGTAAAGTAACTAAGTACTTTTACTCAAGTACATGTACTTAAGAACAATCTCAAGAGTATTTCAATGTCTTGCTACTTTGTACTTCTACCACACTACAATTCAGAGGTAAATTGTGTTCTTTTACTCCACTACATGTATTTAATACCTTTAGTTACTTTACAGATGTGGATGAATGATGTGAAATATAATCAAGTCTTAAATCAGACTTTAGTTCCACCTGGAGTAAATCCACAAGCTACCCTGCAGTATACAAAGTCATTCAAACTAGCTGCACCTTTACCAGCTTTGAGAACACTTTCATGATCAATCATTATAAAACATATCATATATATTATTCTGAAATGGACCAATCTGCACAATCACTACTTTTGCTACTTTAAGTAGATTTGACACTAATACTTTTGTAACATTTTGATTGCAGGCCTTTTACTTGCATTCCTACACTTTGATACTTCTACTTTTACTCAAGTACAAGATCAGAGTACTCCTTCCTCTGACTGTATAACATATGTAAAGAAGGCGTTAGCTAGCAGGAACTAAACACCTTTTCCGTCTTATTGAGATTACTATGGCTCTCTGAAGATTAACTTTAATGCGGAATATCCAAACCCTTCCAGAATGATGCGTTAGAGGTGTGTGGGACAGGTTGGGGCTAGGTCTCAGTGAGTGGTTCTGTCTCAGTGAGTGGTTCTGTCTTAGTGAGTGGTTCTGGTTCTGTCTCAGTGTGGTTCTGTCTCAGTGTGGTTCTGTCTCAGAGTGGTTATGTCTTAGTGAGTGGTTCTGGTTCTGTCTCGGTGAGTGGTTCTGTCTCAGTGCGGTTCTGTCTCAGAGAGTGGTTTTGTCTCAGTGAGTGTGGTTCGGTCTCAGTGAGTGGTTCTGTCTCAGTGGGTGTGTTTTTGTCTCATTCTGGTTCTGTCTCAGTGAGTGTGGTGGTTCTGTCTTATAGATTGGTTCTGTCTCAGTGAGTGTGGTTTTGTCTCAGTGTGGTTCCGTCTCAGAGAGTGGTTCTGTTTCAGTGAGTGTGGTTCTGTCTGAGTGTGGTTCTGTCTCAGTGAGTATGGTTCTGTCTCAGTGAGTGTGGTTCTGTCTGTGGTTCTGTCTCAGCCTACCTGTGATAGGAGGACGGAGCCCACGCGCGCTCCACCGTTTCATTGTGCACCGGTTTGTTCTGTAAGGACGTGTTGTGATAAATCCGGCTCATCTTTCACAAACTGTTCTGTAACTTTTCCCGTCAGTTCTGTCAGATTGTTCCTGTTTCCTCCTCATTTCCTGTTCCTGCATGTAGCCGCTTGAGAGAGGTGCGCTCAGTTTTCGTCCCAGCACGTGCCGACGGGAGACAGCCCTGAGGGGAAAATATGCTTCATTCAGCGATAGATAGGGTCTATCATTGAAACAAATAATGATTCAAATATTTCATTTTGTACAGGTAAAACACAATAGAGGTTCCTGGTATGCAGAGGTGGGAGAAGTACTCAGATCTTGTACTTAAAAGTAGAAGTACCGGAGTGTAGGAATACTTAAACCGTAAAAGTCCTGCATTCAAAATGTTACTCAAGTAAAAGTAGAAAAGTATTCATCAATATATACTTAAAGCACCAAAAGTAAAAGTAGTCATTGAGCAGATTGGTCCATTTCAGAATAATATATATGATATGTTTTATAATGATTGATCATTAAAGTGTTCTCTAAGCTGGTAAAGGTACAGCTAGTTGTAGGCTTATAATGACTTTGTATACTGCAGGGTAGCTTGTGAATTTACTCAAGGTGGAACTCAAGTCTGATTTAACACTTGATTATATTTCACATCATTCATCCACATCTGTAAAGTAACTAAAGGTATTAAATACATGTAGTGGAGTAAAAGTGCACGGTTTACCTCTGAATTGTAGTGGAGTAGAAGTACAAAGTAGCAAGAAATTGAAATACTCAAGTAAAGTACAATTATCTCAAGATTGTTCTTAAGTACATGTACTTGAGTAAAAGTACTTTACACCACTGCTGGTATGTCACTTTTTAAGCCAAAGTTTGACGCCGGATGGTCACTGGTTCCAGTCCTAGTATGGACAAAATAATAAAGACTGGCATCTGGAGTAGGGCCAGTTCCCCTCCTAGGCCCTGCTGCAGTGTCTTTGAGCATAGCATTGAACCCACAACTGCTCTTAGTCACTGAAACAAGACGGCCCCCTTGACTCACGTCTCCATAAAAAGCATGTGTGTATTTCAGCGCTGATGTGTATGGGTCCTGCTTGTTGCATATGTGTATTTCAGCACTGATGTGTATGGGTCCTGCTTGTTGCATGTGTGTATTTGTACTACAATTCATATAATTAGTGAGATCCTAGTTTCCCCTTGTGGGATTGCTAAAGTATGCATTCTCCTTCTCCTTCTCCTTCTTGGTAATGATATACTATCCTGGAGTCCTGCATATTACCTCATGTTGATAATTATTATGGTCACACGTTCCTCACCCTAACAACGCTAACGGATTGGGAGATGTTAGCAAAGGTTCTGCAAATATCAACATTTTCCTTTATTTTTTATCAGACTTCCTAAACTGACTTCGAAATCAGTAGGAGTGTAAGTGATTCTCATTACAAATAACATCATTTCAAGTGTAACAGGGCACCAAAGCACATTTAAAACAAATATAAAACTGTTTATCGCATGCTTTTTGATAGTAGCCTACCATTGTCCTGTCGTAGCAACTTAAATTCAGCTGCTGTCTAGAGAAAATTATGAGTTAGGCAAATATGCAAAGAAAGATAATATCGATATAAAGTATTTTGAGATCTTCGTTTTAATGCTCGCAAGCAAGACACCTCCACCAAAGAGAGCGCCCTGTTCTGTGTATTACAGTCAGCCACTCTTAGGCGCTGTCTACACGGAACGGTTGTTATCAGCAACAGTTGTCTATGGACGGTTCGT
>NW_011343344.1:0-2285 GCF_000735185.1 Notothenia coriiceps | reverse complement strand
ATTATAAAAAATGTATAAAATCGCACGTCCCTGCGATGTGAATATCGCGCATGCGCACATCGCGGTTATCGTCATGACACGATATATCGTTCAGCCCTATCGCACGCTCACTGCTTGATAGCACGAAGCTCCCTTTACGCCGGTTGTTAAACAACATCGTTATGGGGAAATGCAAATTTGCGTCCAAATGGTTGGAAGATAAGGAGGAAGGACAATCAATACTGTATATAGTAAATGTGAGGTAAAGTGTGTCGCCAAGGTAACCGGTTAAAACTCAAAGTGGCGATGAGGTCTTAAAATGTATGGAAAGGGTCTTAAAAAAGGTCTTAAGAGGTTTTACATTTGACTTCAGGATTCCTGATGTTGTATTTGTTGTAAAAGAGGTCAGCTCAACATGGATTTTATAACATATTGTAGTTACTTTTAAATATTTCCTTAAGGGACTTTTCTTAATTACTGATTTAGTTTTCAAGAATTTTACTCATTGTCTTTTATCTGTTTCTAATTATTGGCTTCACTGAATGTATCCTAACTTGTATTTTTTACTTTTGTTTGTTTTTATCTATTTATTGTGCTCGCTATAAAGAACATGTTAATATGATAATATGGATGGAGTAATATCCCCATGTTGTTGCTCAGCTCTTGTTTCTGTCCCTGTCTCTTCTATAGCGCTTCTAACAAGTACTTAAAATGTCCCAAAACAACATTAACAAGAGTTACATGCCTTAATAGGTCATGTGACCTTTCAAGGATAACAGTTCAATCTGCGTCTGATTTACTAAACACAGCTGCTTTCTGTCTCTGTTAAATCCCTGCAGCCATTTCCTGATCCTGTCCATTCATTCAATTTAATGTTAAGAGCTTTAACCAGCTGTGATCTGTAACAAACAGGCATGTATTGTTATTTATCTTTGAATTTTTATTACAGCTTTCAAATGTGTGCCAAGTAGATTTAGAAAGCCTTAAAGAGGGCTTCTTATGTGGGCGTCTGAAACCTGTGGTTGAAGTGCTTTAGGGGGTAGCTTGTCCCAGTGTTGTCAGCGTGATGTGACCTTTAAAGAGGTCATATTAGCCTCATTTTCAGGTTCATATTCAATGTGTGTTCAAAAAGCTCTTTATTGTTCTCATACTGCCTGTGCTGCAGCACCTCTTTTCACCCTCTGTCTGAAACCAGAGCCCAGTCTGCTCTGATTGGTTAACTGGCCGGCTCTGTTGTGATTGGTCAACAGCTTTGAGATGTCCCGCCCCTTAGCCTATCACGTAGGGCTGCTCAATTAATCGTATTTTAATCGCGATTACGATTATGGCTTGCAACAATTACGAAAACAACGTAATCGAAATAAAACGATTATTTTTTTGTTATTATTATTACTTTATTTTTTATTTTTTTTATTATACTTAAAGTTCAGGGAAATCAACTGTTAAAAACATACTGTTCAAAATTCAATTCTCCAATAAATGGATGTTTTCAAAGTCAATGAATAATCGCATTTAATAATCGCAATTACAATTATTGACCCAAATAATCGAGATTATGATTTTTGCCATAATCGAGCAGCCCTACAATCACGTACAATGTGTTGGAGAGCTAGCCAATAGAAGTGGAAGTGTAACATAGTGATGTCACTATTTTAGGGATTTTAGCCTTTGTAGACCATTTACATGCACAAAATCATATGTAACACACTACAGGAAAGGGAGCATTTCAAAAATCATAATAAGGACTCTTTAAGTAAGATATCTGAGCACTTCTCTCACGGCGTGTCATGATGGAGAAAGAGACTTCTGCTGTCAGAGACTCAGATATGAGGTTGGCCACTAGATGGAGCTGAAGAATCAAAGTGAAAGTGCAGAAGAAGACACTGGTGTCTCTGTTTCTTTCTGTTTTCTCATCTTTTCTCCTCCTCTCTTCAGATGGATCAGCTGTCAGACGAGGAGGTGGAGGTCAGGGAGGATGATGAAGAGGAGGACAGCGATAAGGAGGACCAGGACCTGGACAAGATGTTTGGAGCCTGGCTCGGGGAGCTGGACAAACTCACCCAGGTACACAAAGTAAGAGAGGTCCAGAGGTTAATCTGCATGGAACACATGAGATGCTGTACGGTTCGTTTATTGGGATACGAAATGTTTAATATTGTGTGTGTTCAGAGTCTGGATGACGGCCGCCCGGAGGAGCCCCCCCAACAGAAAGCCCCCCTCAGACAGGAGACCAACATGGCCAACTTCTCCTACAGATTCTCCATCTACAACATCAACGGTACGACTCTTTGACCCCTTGACCCCCT
>NW_011343343.1:0-10561 GCF_000735185.1 Notothenia coriiceps | reverse complement strand
AGTACTATTAACACACTAAAAACACTAATACCACATTAAAGAAGTACTAATACACCTCTAAAAACACGTATAACACATTAAAGAAGTACTAATACACCTCTAAAAACACGAATAACACATTAAAGAAGTACTAATACCACACATACTTTACTAATACACCTCTAAAAACACGTATAACACACAAAATAAATACATACACAACATTGAAAACATATATATAATATATAACATATCAAAAAGTATCATACCAAACTGAAAGTACTAATACACGTCTAAAAACACGTATAGCAAACTGAAAATAATATAATATCACACTTTGAACTATATTAACACACAAAAAAATACTAATACCACACTGATATATAATAATAATAATTATATAATAATATAAAAATAATAATACACCTCTAAAGTATGCATACCAAACTGAAAATACCTAGGCAACATTGAAAACGTACTCATATCACATCAACAATACTGATACCACACTGAAAATAATATAATACTAATAACACTTTAAAGTATATTAACACAATACAAATGACTAATACCACACTGCAAATACTAGAAACACTTATAACAGTCTGAAAAAGAATGAATCAAATACTTAACTCACTAAAACCACAAGCAACACAATGTGGAACCGTGCTAAAGCCACAGTTAACCCTAACACTGCACCAGATGGGACTGACATGACGCTGAACACATGATGTCACAGCTAGAGTACGTACACCGAACTGAAGATACCTACTCTACATTGAAAACTCATACCACACAAAAAATACCACAATACCACACTGAAGAAGTACGAATACCACACTGAAAATAATATCACACTTTGAACTATATTAACACACAAACAATGACTAATATAACACTAAAGAAGTACGAATACCACACTGAAAATATGATCACACCTCTAAAAAGACGTGTAACAAACTGAAATAATATAATATCACACTTTGAACTATATTAACACACTAAAAATACTAATACCACACCTAAAGTACGTATACCAAACTGAAAATACCTAGACAACATTGAAAACGTACTCATATCACATCAAAAATACTAATACCACACTAAACAAGTACTAATACCACACTGAAAATACTACTTTCAAAATACTAATACCTCTAATAACACACTGAAAAAATATAAATACAACACTGAGAGGCACTTATACTACTCTAACACTAATAACATACTGAACAAATATTAATATATTAATACAACACCTACGTACTAATACCACTCTACGAAGTACTGATAACACACTGAGTACTAATACCACTCTACGAAGTACTGATAACACACTGAGTACTAATACAACTCTACGAAGTACTGATAACACACTGAGTACTAATACAACTCTACGAAGTACTGATAACACACTGAGTACTAATACAACTCTTTAAATACTAATACAACTCTACGAAGTACTGATAACACTCTGAGTACTAATACTACTCTACGAAGTACTGATAACACACTGAGTACTAATACCACTCTACGAAGTACTGATAACACACTGAGTACTAATACCACTCTACGAAGTACTGATAACACACTGAGTACTAATACCACTCTACGAAGTACTGATAACACACTGAGTACTAATACCACTCTACGAAGTACTGATAACACACTGAGTACTAATACCACTCTACGAAGTACTGATAACACACTGAGTACTAATACTAAACTACGAAGTACTGATAACACACTGAGTACTAATACTACTCTACGAAGTACTGATAACACACTGAGTACTAATACCACTCTACGAAGTACTGATAACACACTGAGTACTAATACTACTCTACGAAGTACTGATAACACACTGAGTACTAATACCACTCTACGAAGTACTGATAACACACTGAGTACTAATACTACTCTACGAAGTACTGATAACACACTGAGTACTAATACCACTCTACGAAGTACTGATAACACACTGAGTACTAATACTACACTTCGAAGTACTGATAACACACTGAGTACTAATACCACTCTACGAAGTACTGATAACACACTAAGTACTAATACAACACTTTAAATACTAATACTACTCTACGAAGTACTGATAACACACTGAGTACTAATACCACTCTACGAAGTACTGATAACACACTGAGTACTAATACCACTCTACGAAGTACTGATAACACACTGAGTACTAATACTACTCTACGAAGTACTGATAACACACTGAGTACTAATACAACTCTTTAAATACTAATACAACTCTACGAAGTACTGATAACACTCTGAGTACTAATACTACTCTTTAAATACTAATACCACTCTACGAAGTACTGATAACACACTGAGTACTAATACCACTCTACGAAGTACTGATAACACACTGAGTACTAATACCACTCTACGAAGTACTGATAACACACTGAGTACTAATACAACTCTTTAAATACTAATACTACTCTACGAAGTACTGATAACACACTGAGTACTAATACCACTCTACGAAGTACTGATAACACACTGAGTACTAATACTACTCTACGAAGTACTGATAACACACTGAGTACTAATACCACTCTACGAAGTACTGATAACACACTGAGTACTAATACAACTCTTTAAATACTAATACCACTCTACGAAGTACTGATAACACACTGAGTACTAATACCACTCTACGAAGTACTGATAACACACTGAGTACTAATACAACTCTTTAAATACTAATACAACTCTACGAAGTACTGATAACACTCTGAGTACTAATACAACTCTTTAAATACTAATACTACTCTACGAAGTACTGATAACACTCTGAGTACTAATACAACTCTAAGAAGTACTGATAACACACTGAGTACTAATACAACTCTTTAAATACTAAGACCACACGGAAAGTACTTCACAGTAAAGGTCGTGCGTTGAAATGGTTTCTTGTTGTTTGTTCGTGTATCGTCAGGAGCTTTGCAAGAAGCTGCACCAGATGCTGGATAAGGTCGACGACTCACGGTACGACGCTGAGGCCAAAGTGAAGAAGAGCGACTTAGAGGTACTGGAACATACAAAGAACATGTTATCAGACAGCAGTCTACGTACGACTGAAACATACAAAGAACATGTTATCAGACAGCAGTCTACGTACGACTGAAACATACAAAGAACATGTTATCAGACAGCAGTCTACGTACGACTGAAACATACAAAGAACATGTTATCAGACAGCAGTCTACGTACGACTGAAACATACAAAGAACATGTTATCAGACAGCAGTCTACGTACGACTGAAACATACAAAGAACATGTTATCAGACAGCAGTCTACGTACGACTGAAACATACAAAGAACATGTTATCAGACAGCAGTCTACGTACGACTGAAACATACAACAAACAGTAACACTTTATATTAAGGTACACTTATTCACCATCAACTACTTGCCTATTTACATAATAACAATAATAATAATACATGTTATTTTTAAAGCACTTTTCCTGGTGCTCAAAGCACTTTACAAGCAAGTAAAGAAGATAAATAACAACATGCAGATTAGAGTCAAACTGCTAGCTTATTGGTTATGAACAAGACTTCACTTTAGAATAGGGAACATGTTCTTAGATAGAAATACCACATTTTGAGTTATTTAGACTTAATTAACACTTAACGTTTCATGTCTTGTTACATAAGAATATATCATATTTGTTAAGTGTTATTATGGGAGAATTCCTATTCTTGTGGTACTGCTGCCTTATTAGGCCCATATTGAGCAGAGCATATTAAGACCCAAACTCATGTACAACAACTTCCTTACTTGCAATAAATAAGCACTAATTAGAGGGTTATTGAGGAAAAACTCTCAACTAATGGCTTATTACTTGTAGAATATGCAGAATAAGGCATTAATAAGTGTTTTATAATGACTAATAAAGAGCCTAATATGCATGTTAATTAGCAGCTAGTTGATGGTGAATGTGTGTACCTTAATCTAAAGTGTTACCAAACAAACGTATTTATTAGACAGCATAGCAGTCAACGTCTTACTGAAATATAAAAACAACAAAAAATAAAATGTACTGAACGTAAAAAAAGTAAAAGTCCTCATTATGGAGGATGTCCCAATTTGATAACAATATTGAATTGATTGTTGTTGTTGTTGCAAAATGTGTTTACTGTACCACAAATTGTTAAAAAACGTTGAATACTGCTGGGTGGCTAAATCTATACGAATACATATTCCCTTTTTAGTTGATATTTTGTATTTTTAATCTGAATCTGAACAGTAACAGAAACTTTTAAGATAAATATAGTGCAATAAAAGTCAAATATTTCCCTGAAAGAACGGCTGTTATCTGTTTTTGCAAATTAATTATCCGATGTTGTTGTAGATTAGTTGGTTTTTGCATGTTTTTACCACTTATTCCTGCTACTTGTGACGTTTTATCATAACTCTGTAACCCATAAGAACCACCACTGTAGTGTTTGGTCTGTTATTATGAAGAATCAGCAACAAAATCAGCTGCTATCTGAAGGTTACCTGGCATTAAAGCACTTGTTCCTTCTTTAGCGGATGTAGCGTTAGCATTAGCTTGATATAAAGTCACGTTGAGATGTTTCCGTGCCTCAGATTGAGGACCTGAAGATGAAGGTGGTGGATCTGGCCGGCGTGAAGAAACCCGCTCTGAAGAAAGTGCGTATGTCTGCAGACGCCATGCTTCAGGCTCTGCTGGGAGGAAAACACAAGGTGACCATGGATCTGAGGTCCAACCTGAAGCAGGTCAAGAAGGAGGTCAAAGAGGAGGTGAGGAAGGAGCACGCATTAAGATACTTCCCTTAGTACACTGCATGTGGTTCACTTGTGCGACGAGTGAATTTGTACCATGTAGCTTTGTCTCAACTCAAACGTCACAACTGTGACCTCAAAGGAAGTGAGCAACGCAGCTGTTAGCAAGTTAGCTAGCTATCTATGCTATTGTGTATGTTACCAAATCACTACAGACGGCTAAATCAACCAAATTAAAATGAAAGGTGGATTCGATTTGACACCAGTGTGAATTTTCACCATGACTGTTGTCTCAAATTAAACGCGAAGACTGTGCCCTCACAGGGTAATGCTGCTGTTAGCTAGTTAGCTACGCTATTTGCGGCACCAAATAATAACAGACTGCTCGATTAACCAAAATAAATTATCAGTGGCTTCTTTACAACACCAGTATACCGTGTGTTAATTTCCACCGTTAAATTAGCTAGCTATTGTGTATGGTACCAAATCATTACAGACGGCTAAATCAACCAAATGAAATGAAAGGTGGATTAAACACCAGGATACTGTGTGCGCATTTCAACAGGGTAGCATTGTCTCAAATCAAACATGATAGCTGTGCCCTCGAATGAAGTGACGAATGCTGCTGTTAGCTAGCTAGCTACGCTATTTGCGGTAACAAATAATAACAGGCTGGTCAATTAACCCAAATAAATGTTCAGTGGCTTCTTTAGGACAGCAATGCTATCTTTAGCTGTAGCAAATCATCACAGACCGCTAAATGTACTTACACAATTTAAAAGTACTTGCAGTTAAATGTCTCCTGTGACTGATCATTCAAAATGTTTCTAACTTTTTTGTCGCTGATCCTTTTATATTGAAGCCATTTTGAAAAGTCATAGCTCAAGAAATATTAGGATTATTTAATTAAATGACCATTCCACAATGTAAACATCGTCTAAATAAAGCACAAGTCTTGCAATAAAATCTACTTTTTTAATCTAAAATCATTAAAAAAAAACTCCTAAACTATTGTTTTATACAGATTATAAAATATCCAGTTATGCAGATGATAGATGGGAGTAACACCTACGTTACTTCTGGGCAAACATTACGGCCCCGCCCACTTTTGGGGGAAAACAAAGCTGTCATTTGAACGGAGGTCAATACAAATTCTGAAGTTTTTGCCAATCCGATCAGAAACGTTTGAAAACCGTGGATTTTCTGATCTTCAAAGAGCCCGATTACGATGGCCAGTCAGGCAAACAATTACATTACATCATTTGAAATCGACGATCGGTCTCGATATATGGTTAAATTAAAATCAGTAGGCGAGGTTGTAATTTCTCCAGCTGATACTCTCATGAGCGAGGCAGAAAATAATAGTTTGAACATGCCAAAAAGCTGCTGTGTCGTTTATTGCACCTCAAACATTAAAACAAATCCAGAGTTACGTGTTTCTGAACTTCCTCTAAGAAGAAAGGACAGTAACAGAAGAGCTCTGTGGCTTCAGGCTTGATCGCCGTTCAAATTACAGCGTTTGTTTCCCCAAAAGTGGGCGGGGCCGTAAAGTGACGTAGATGTTACTCTCATCCATGGACATCGATCGCCAACTGCTATATTTAACCATATATGGAGCCCGCTCGTCGAGTTCCAATGATTGAATGTAACTGTTTGCCTGACTGGACATCGTAATCGGGTTCTTTGAAGATCCACAAATCCACGGTTTTCTTACATTTCTGATCGGATTGGCGAAAACTTCAGAATTTGTATTGACCGCCGTTCAAATGACAGCGTTGTTTTCCCCCAAAAGTGGGCGGGGCCTTACTTTTTGCCCAGGAGTGACGTCGGTGTTACTCTCATCTATAGGCCTCAGATATATAAAAAACATGTCGATGAAGTGTTTTGCTCAAAATACCAAACAGATCACCCATTTTATTTTCTCCTTACACACCGGGGACACATGTTTATGTATAATAGACTTCATAAAGTGCACTTTGCATGAAAGGACATCTTTAAATTGAGTGTTTTGGTGTTGATTAATGAGTTGTTTTCTCTCCAGACGCCGGAAGCGCTGGATTGGCGTAAGAACATCGACGATAAGGCCGACAGGAAGAAGATGTTCGAGACTTCCTAAGAAGTTTTCCCGAAGGTTTCGAGGAGGAGACGTCTACAGATCAGACTTTTTCTCTTTTTTTTTTGTGATAGCTTCCTCCCCCCCCGACAGACGGAATCAACACCAAGTAACGCCAACGTGTACGTAACTAAAATGTCTGAAAGAAAAAACTGCATTTTAAAATGTACAGGTTTTCATGAAGTCATTAGAAATAAATGTTTTGAAATAAGGATTATTTTGTTTGTTACATTTATCTGTTTAGTAATCACTCCTTATTCTGTTTCCTACACCAAACTGACACTTTAATTAAGGTTTTAAAGCATTAAGACTTTTAGACTTTGGAAAACTTGAAATCTACGGAGGCCCGGAAGAGACATTTAGGGGGAAAAATCAAAGGGGAAGAAATTTTTTGTTGCAAGATTTCAGTTTCCTAGCACCTATTTGGGATTGTGATATGGTCTAAATTCTGTATATCAATTATATCAGTTGTCCAATCAACTCTACCTGCTATAGTTACCCTAAATGTTAACGTCCATGTTTTGATGCTAAAGTCAGTTGCTGCTTGGTCTGTAAATCCACAACAAAGATTTGGTGGCCACAGTTTCTGCCCTAGGAGACTGAGGCCCCGCCCACACGAAGACGAAACCAATCTCAAACCGAAGTCGATTTTAAAAAAATCTTCCGTTCACACGGAATCGGCTCAAGAACTACACTGATACTTTAGTGTAGTATGAGTACACAGACGAGAAGTACTCTGATACTTAAGAGAAGTATAAGTACAGAGGAAGAAGTACTCTGATACTTAAGAGAAGTGTAAGTACAGAGGAAGACTGAAAGATGTTGTAAAAGCTTCACAAACAAATCCAATTTAATAATATTAATAAAATGGAGTAAAAAAATGTAATGTAGTTAAAAATATGACATTATGTCTTTTCAAGTGTAAATACATCAAATTACCCTACTTCAGTTTTTTCATCAACAATTTCCCCAAAAATACCAAAACACTTCTTCATGTCTTTTTGTTGGCGGACAGAAATGCAAATAAAACTTAGCAAACAATCAAAAAAAATAAAAAATCTTTCTAATGAAGCAACTGTTCTCTGCTATTTAACTTTTATACATTTATTTCAACTTATTTCAAAAACATTGCTTGGAAATTAAAGTGTTTTATGAAATACTTTTTGTGATGAGAGGATCTATACCAAATCCATCTGAACAAGAAGACTGGACTCGATCATTAAAAAGCTTTTCATCAGGACTTCACAAACAGAAATGTTAAAAGTTAGTGTTAATGGGAAGCTGGTAAGGACATGGATTCAAATGGAAGTTCTTTCTTCAAAAACAACTTTAAGGGTTTATTTAAGGGACTGTTTTGGAATTAAAGGTGTTTTCAAAAGGCAGTTGAGGTCAGATAATGGCCTCTTGTTTATGTTCCTTAATACCCCCCCCCTCCTCTCGTGTGAATCTGCATTTCCAAGCCTGCTCTCGGGGAGGGCGTTTTGCAGCTCGGTGTATTTTAAGGATCTCGCCGGCCCATTGGTCGATCAGGGAATTCCATTTCCCTAAAGAGGACGTGAGCGTTTTGCTGAGACATCGCAACCCACCATATATACCCGATTTCACTTTCCTCTGTGGAGCTTTGGCAGTGCCTCCTTTCCTTCCTTCCACGAGTGCGTCTCCTCTTCTCCTTCGTCTCTTCAATAGGTGAGGTATTCTCTTCTCTTCTGGTATTCTCTCCAGCAGCTTCTCTGAGAGCAGCATCTTTGATTTGATCCCTGCAGACTTCCTCGTGTTCCTCCACCTGTCTGCCTGACTCGCTTTCTGCGCTCGACCCGTTTCCTCCACAGATTTACGGGCGCTGTACTCTCTGTGTTTTATGGTCCTGACAGAGACTCAAGTCCTCAAACTGTCAGACGGCCAACATACCGACGTGTCATTGTGATGTCTGAGTTACTGACAGGTTTAATATCACGCTGAAACAAAAACAATCTGAATTCATTGATTGAAATTCTTAAATCGTAAACTTTAGTGCAGCTTTTCGAAGTTAGAAGCGTTTCATTGGTTACAGTAATCCTCTGTTAATTGGTCGTTAAAATGGAAAGTAGGCAGAGTATATATATATACGTTTATTCGTCTGTTGCGGCAGGGAGTTTTCACTTCTCAGTTTTTATATTAAGTGTCGAATTGTGTTAATTGAAATGTAATAGAACTTTAAACAATCAACACTGTGCAGCTTTTGAAGCGTTTGAATGTGGGTCTTTGAGAAGTCACTGAAACAAATCAATGTATTCATTAATATTAGCAATCAAATTAGATTAAAGTACCTAAAGCAAAAGTACTTCTTATGCCAAATGACCCTTTATAAAGTATTATATACTTTCGGAAAATATATACTTATGCATTTATGTAAAGCAGCTGTTTTGATTTTGAGGTGTTGATAATTGTTTAGTTGTTTGTGTGTATGTGCTCGATATATTTAGTTGTTTCATTATTTTAAAAAACTAGAAAAATAAATTAAATTGGAAAATAAAACAGAGATAATTATTTGAAAAAAATAAATTCAAAAAAAGTAATGAAACTAGAAGTTAATGAATGACTCAGAGGAAAAAGATCTGAAAATGAAAAGAATCCTCAAAGTGTATTTTGGGATATATTCCTCATATTTAACACTTCGCTGATTCTGCGTCTCCGGACACTCGAGGCGTTCCCAGTTTAGTTCAGGCGACGCCGCTCCTCTCCAGCTGGCCTCGGATCGCCTTACGCCTCAAATACTCCGTCAGAAAATCTGCTGCTCTGAGAGAAACTCACACCGACACCCGAAACCCGAAACTACGGCTCCCTGCAGGGGTCAAAACACCTCAGAGGTCAAAAGACTTTAGAGGTTTCCTCAAATTAACTCGTCTCTCCTCTGTCCTCTGTCCTCTCTCCTCTGTCCTCTGCCCTCTCTCCTCTGTCCTCTGTCCTCTCTCCTCTGTCCTCTGTCCTCTGCCCTCTGCCCTCTGTCCTCTGTCCTCTGTCCTCATGCAGGGTGTGGAGAGAAAACACGCCACCATGTCTGAGTGAGTACAAGTACACACAGGAGGAGTATAAGTACACAGGAGGAGGGGTACTCTGATACTTTAGTGTAGTATAAGTACACTGATACTTTAGTGTAGTATAAGTACACTGATACTTTAGTGTAGTATAAGTACACTGATACTTTAGTGTAGTATAAGTACACAGGAGGATGGGTGCTCTGATACTTTAGTGTAGTATAAGTACACAGGAGGAGAGGTACTCTGATACTTTAGAGAAATATAAGTACACAGGAGGAGGAGTACTTTGATACTTTACTGTAGTATAAGTACACAGGACAAGTATAAGTACACAGGAGGAATATAAGTACACAGGAGGAGTATAAGTACACAGGACAAGTATAAGTACACAGGAGGAGTATAAGTACACAGGATGAGTACTACAATAGTTTAGAGGAGTATAAGTACACAGGAGGAGTCCTCTGATACTTTAGAGAAGTATTAGTACACAGGAGGAGGAGTACTTTGATACTTTAGTTTAGTATAAGTACACAGGAATAAGTAGTCTGATACTTTAGAGAAGTATAAGTACACAGGAAGAAGTAGTCTGATACTTTAGTGAAGTATAAGTACTTACTCTGGTAGAATAAGTGTTTAACTCAACTAAATGTCAGCTTGAATACAGA
>NW_011343342.1:8972-12523 GCF_000735185.1 Notothenia coriiceps | reverse complement strand
AAATGGATCAGGACAAAAAGAGAGAGAATCTTTGTTCCTGAAACTTTCAGAGTCTCTTTCCACAGAGGGGACACATGTTGATGTAGAAGAGACATGAAGAAGAGGGGACACATGTTGATGTAGAAGAGACATGAAGAAGAGGGGACACATGTTGATGTAGAAGAGACATGAAGAAGAGGGGACACATGTTGATGTAGAAGAGACATGAAGAAGAGGGGACACATGTTGATGTAGAAGAGACATGAAGAAGAGGGGACACATGTTGATGTAGAAGAGACATGAAGAAGAGGGGACACATGTTGATGTAGAAGAGACATGAAGAAGAGGGGAAACATGTTGATGTAGAATTGAAATGAAGAAGAGGGGACACATGTTGATGTAGAAGAGACATGAAGAAGAGGGGACACATGTTGATGTAGAATAGAAATGAAGAAGAGGGGACACATGTTGATGTAGAAGAGACATGAAGAAGAGGGGAAACATGTTGATGTAGAAGAGAAATGAAGAAGAGGGGACACATGTTGATGTATACAAGACATGACAAAGTGGATTTTGCACAATAGGTGACCTTTAAGGGGAAATAGATATAAAATAACCAGGCAGGTGTGTGTGCCGTCCTCACCCCACAGTACTGGTCTTCGTTGAAGAGCTGGGGGGGGACGGCGGAGGGGTTTCCTGCTTTGCTTCTCATCTCGTCGCGGAGCTCCCCCCCCACAGAGATGTCGATGAGCTCGTACTGAATGCTTTTACTCTCCAGGATCCGCATCACCTCTGCCTGCTGAGACTTCACCTGCACAACAACAACACTTCAGAAATGTACTCGGTACCAGGAAGGAGTCCAAAGATTAAAATCCTGAGGCTGTTATCTGTATATTGTAGTGCTTCTTAAACTCTGTAAAAACAGGCCATCCAATTATGAGACAGCATTCATTATGGCTATTGTTTCTTTCTATTCATGGGTGTTAAGTAACTTCTCAAAGATAGTGACTGTTATTTTGTATATATTGATTGTTGTGCTTTTATTTAGGTCTTAATGTGTGCATATGTATAAATGTGTCTTTTGATTGTGTGTATATATAGGTATATTGTATACATATGTTTATATATATTTGTTTTTGTATTCGGGATTGTAGGTAACGGTATTTCGATCTCTGTCTGTACACACAAACTGAAAGATTGACAATAAAGTTGACTTTGACTTAAGTATTAAATGATGTTACTCAATATAGTATCTGATAGTTAAAGTTGCATCCCATCACACCGTCACCTTTACCACCATTGATGCATTCATGATACATCTTTTTTCCCCCCGTATTAGTAATTACATTTTTAACAAGCAAATTACGCAACAATATTACAATATTTGCAATCAAAAATCAAATCATGCTTTTATTGAGATAACCTCTATAAACTGAGTCAAACACTAATGGCTATCAGAGAGCTGATTTAATAAACCTTGTGAAATGATTATTCGTCAAGGGCAGAGTCATTTCATTTCATTTTCATTCAAGGCAGAGTGCTGTGACTATTATTTTTCTGTAACCATCCCATGAACAGCAGAGGCTTTATCTGGCTCCCTGTTGATGATTAATAGAACATGTGAACGCTCGGCTGCAGTCTTTGAGGGCGACAGAGGAAGTTGGGAGGGGGTTTCGTAAAAAGTGACCACACCTTACCACAACATTAACGGGAAACATAAACCAGCTGGCATTTAGCTAGCCACACACAGTTTGTGTAATGTCATTTCCTTGAGTTGAAAAAGAGGAATTGGTTTTACAGATTCAGCAGTAAAGCTTCTCTGGATTCTGTGAAGAACCAAAACTGAACATCAAAGAGGAATTACATTTGAAATAAAGTACATCTGAAGTTATTCAATGTGGTATAGTAACCATCACTACATAAAATAAGTGCATGTCACAAAACTATTTCACTACTTGAATTCCTCACATCTAATGGGAACCAGATGTTAATCCCATTGGTGTGTTAATATACAGTGTTTTCCAAGCGCTACAAACATAATTCTTAAAAAGGGATTTTGTGTTTTACAAGGCTAGTTTGAAATGTCTGCAGACAGTCCGGATGTCAACCTGTTTCAATCGAGTCTTCCTGATGTCTAGCGAAACATCCTTCAACACTTCATTGCCAAGTTGATATATTTAAGAGTATCCTGCTTATCAACTAACATATACAACAGAGAATAGAAACATCTGAATTTCCCTGGATTAAAGAGTCTAATTGTCAATTCGGCTTACATAAAAAACTTTAGAAAACTCTTAATTAGGTAACTTTACAGATGTGTGTATTAGTAGTTTCCTCATGCTTGCTTAGTAACTGCAACAGAAGATTGAGTGGCAGTTGTGTCACTTACAAAATATAAAATTAATTTAAATCAAATTCTGTTTAATGGATTAACTGTATTGCTTAACAATACATGCATATTATTTGCAAAAGCCTTATCATTACAATGTATATGTTCTATAACCAATGTAACCTTAAAGTGACCGTTTTTTGCATTAAGTTTGGCGTAGAGTCCTCAATACAACAAACGGATGCATATGGTCGATGTGATAAACCTGATGTGCCAAAATGACCCTGTTATTTTTAAATGTTTGAATTAAGTCATATTGACAATATATTTTCAGTACACACTTCTGCAAAAACAAGCCAAATGGTTAAACACCAATATAACCAGCATAAAGGAGGTGGAATCATGCATCCGGGTCCAAGTCATTTATATTTTCTTTCATTACTTTTACAAATGATGACTTTAATCTTCCTTAAGCTTGCAACCTGTTATAGCTCACGTTAGAATAAAGGTGTAAATGTGCGCAGAGCAGCAGAGGCCCTCTGTGTGTGTCAGGAGGAAGCTGATAGGGTGCTGGGTGTGTCTGTCGGACTGAGCTCCGTTTAACTGCTGCAACCGGAGATATAAAACACCGATATGTCGGTAAATCCGGTGAATAAAGGCCACAACACTCACCGTCCGTGAGGCAGTAACAGTGGTGTAGTACAGTTTGATTCCCATCGCTGCAGGTCCTTTCTCTCCCTTTGTGTATCCGCTTCAGAGTAGCTTTCTCTGACGTGAGTCAAGCGCAACAGTTATCCATTAAAACACCGGAAGTTGGACGTTGTTTTCAAAATAAAAGCATGTTTTTGCACATCAAGTTGGACGTAACTAAAGTTGGACGTAACTAAAAAAAACATGTGTATATTGTTTATATGCATGCAGGTTTCTGGAGAACCCAGAAGACAACATAATTAAAAGCCAACTCGTTTAAGAACTTGGTGCGAACAATAAGATAAAGAAAGGTTTCAAATGTGTTAACCCTCCTGTTGTCTTCGGGTCAAATCTGACCGATTTACTACTTTCATCAATCTTAACTTTTTTGTTTTACATTCGATTGCATTAAGGCTTTATTATATCCTTCACAGTAGACCTTTGAACATATACAATTGCTGATCACCACTTTCATTGAATTTTGGATGATTTAGTCAACTTTGAAACACCCATGGTATTCCCGGTCAAAAATGACCGCCATAAAGAAAAGGAA
>NW_011343342.1:0-8707 GCF_000735185.1 Notothenia coriiceps | reverse complement strand
TCGGTGGAGTGGCCACAGTTGTTCCTGGGTGAGTACGTAGAATTCCAATTCTTTTATCGTCAGTCGTTGTTTCACCGTATTTCTTTGAAAACGTCGGAAGTGACTGAATGTATTAGAAACGAAAAATTACCTGACCAAAATTTACGGTAAAGAATTGCAGAAAGTAAAAACATTTCGGAAACTTAACGGCGCAACTTCCACGACATATTTATTGAACGGAAAGGAATGCCCTTGTATTTGACGAAAATGACAACAACATCTCTATTGCTATTCCTATGTTCTATGAAGTAATTACGGGGTTAACTCTTATCAAACAAAACACTCGTCTACCATTTGACTCATCTTTTAGTTGTTACATAAATGTTATATTGTAGAGTTTTATCTCTCATTTTGTAGTTTCGACTGGCACTTCTATTTCTTATATAACTAAACTTGAAATTGGTTTATAGTTAACCTTAATAAATGTAATCACCGTTCTTACCGTTAAGTAAATTTATTTCACACTACCAATAACGTGGTCATATGTGAAAAATGGTACATACGTGGTGGACATAATTGCGGGATGAAGTATACCCGTAACACGAAAAATACGTAAATGTCACAAAGAATGCGTGAATATCATATAAACAAAAAACTAATATGGTGACTTGTTTGATAATAATTATAACGAATTGTGAAAAAACAAAAACGAAGGGTAAAAGTACTGATACTTGAGTAAAAATCTAGAATATTATGATAAGATGAATGGTATAAAATAATTGGTCAAAGAGAGCTCATATACAATCATTTAGACTTATATATTAGAACAAACACTATCACATACGTAGAAAGAAGAAAACAGCTCTTATAATAGGTAGGTGAAAGATGATACACACCATATAGTTCTACGACTAATCTGTCGTACTAATAAAGGTGTCCACACGGAATCCCACCGGTGTTATTTTCCGGGTGGGAAATTTGTACGGTAAAAGAAATAACCCTCCCCAGACCCCCCCAAGGCTTTGGTCAGTCGTAGACCACAACTCCAATCCTAATCCCAATCCCATATCCCAAACCCAATCCTCATGCAACAACACCTAAGGCCATACCCTAACGACAACGGACCGGATCCCCTAGACACCATACCCACAACACCCACACATCAGGACAATCACAACCTATGTACCTGGTTCCTCCTCCTCATCAAGTCTAGTAGGGACCCTGACCACCCGTCTTCCTCTCCCTCCTAGGTCTCCTCTATGTGGATCGACAGTAACTCGAGGGGACCACACCACAGGGTCAAGACCTAGGTTCTACAAAGAGGGAAGAGGGAGGACGGGCTCAAGTGAGCCAGCAACCAAAGGTCGTGCTCTACTACTCCAAGCCAAGACCCGCCACAACAACTTTTACCACTGGTCCCCCCACCCTCAGTGGAAAGGGTTACAATTATTCTACAACAAACTCTTGCCCACTCAATACCAACACAAATCAAGGGATACATTAAAAAAACGTGCCACACGTACACTTACTACATTGCATACAACGACAATAATTCCCTTCTTACTTGGTTCCCGTCCCTTCCGACGAGGTGCATAACCAATACATACATAGAAAGATAACTACATTGCACTGATACGAACATATTCACCATCCGAGACAACGACGATTTAAACCTACATACTCATAACAGCACATCCCGAACCTAAACCGGACATACGACTCTACTATAGGGACAGCCACCTCTTCTTGCCCAACACTGACCTCCTCTTCTCTTCAATACAAACTGACAGGCCACCTTAGGGCCACACTACCACACCCCTTTTCCATCTTTGGGATTGGGATTGGATCCGGTGTTATTTTTCGGTGGACCATTTTGTACGTAAAAACGAAAATAACCCCCCCAGACCCCCCCAGGCTTTTGGGTCAGTCATAGACCACACCCAATCCTAATCCCAATGCCATCCCAATCCATTACAACACTTAGCTCACCGGGGGTACCACCGCACCACCCCAAGTAACCATGACCGTCCGGCCATACAAATACCTGTGCTCTGTGTCCGGTGAGCTAGTCCGCTAATGGATTTAGGGATTGGTGAATTGGAATTAGGATTGGAGTGTGTCTTATGTCACGACAAAGCTGGGGGGTCTGGGGGGGTTATTTCGTTTTTACTACAAATTCACACCGGAAAAATAACACCGGTGGGATTCCGATGTGGACACTTTCATTAGTATGCACAATTAGTCGTTAGAATGATACGGTGTGGAACTACCTCCACCCTACCTAAAAGAGCCCGTTTCTCTCTTCACGAGTAATACGTGCCTAAAAAGTCTAAAACTTGTTATAAACTGCTCTTTACCACTAAACACCTATATCTTTACAAAATCTAGAAACTCAAGTAGAGTACTTTTTACCCTCGTTTTTGTTTTCAGCAACGTAAATATAAAAACAAGTCAATATATAATAAAAATGATCCGAACGTGTAATACTGAGGAAGGACAAACGTGACCCGGTGAACCGTACGTTACAAAAATAACGTGAATATATGAATATACATACTGCTTATTTTTATAGGGAATGGTATAGAATTTGTGTGCTCTAATCTCCTAATCACCTGTGTATTTTCTCTAAACTTATGTTTCTACTTTCCGTTACTGAAGATAGACGACAATTATGGTCCGATAACAACGTAATAACAGCATGATACACTAACAGCCATAGAACGACGCTCAAAAACAATTACTACAACAAAACGTCGCCTCCGGTCCTCTTTGTCGCTAAATACTGAGATATCTACATACTGTTTATCAGAGAAAATTGCAGTAATTAGATCACTTTTACACTAATTCTCCTGACACATCTTTACTAAAATTCTCCCTGTGTAGGGTTAATCTGGTTTTACATCTTTCTTCTTACTAACTATTTTATTATTGAAGTTAATGAGTCCTTCTTCCCGTGTCTACCCTGTTCCTATTATCAGCATCCAGTAGCCTCATAATAGCACGTGAATTACGTCGAATTCCGTTAATAAACTAATCATACACAATTTGTTCAAACTCCTTTGTCGTTGAAAGACCTACGAATTATGTAATAGAGTATTGCTCAGATGTTAGGCGACTCACCGTACCAACTGTGCTTCTCCGTGCGGAGCCAGTGTAGGACTACTTTACAGACTTAGTTGGAACCGGAAAGGACGACTGTAACAGTGAAACTAGTTATTGTAAGTTAAGTATAAACAATTGTCCGAGTGGGCCGTACTGTCTAGGGGCTCGACTTCCTATTACTGAACTAATTCCTCGCGGAGGACACCATTATCCACAATAAATTTCCTAAAGTCACTCTGTTAAGTATTGATAATGAGTCCAATAATGACCCGACGATGTGTCATAATGACAGTCATTGCGAATTATAAACTGCTAGGGGCACCCATAAACTATGTGAATTCGATTTCGTACAAATTCCATGGGGCTTTTCATTTTGATGCGTTGGAGGATGTTTTGCGAAACAATTGTCGCATTACACAACAGTTGTTGTCACTTATTAGGGTTATATGATTATGATTATAAACGGTCTTATATTCATTATACGTAACTGTAGTACCTACTGTAATAGTACGTCTTAATTAAGTTGAAAAATATCGAAACTCCGTGGTAAAGAACTGCTTATGAAGAAGTGAAAAGTCTTACGTCCTGAAAAATGAAGTGTACTTATATAACTGTATTTTACATGTTATGAAAATGAATTTCCTGGATAGTACGTTTTTACGTGAAAGACTCAGAAATTATGTAGTTACACCAGACGCGGCAAGCACAAGCCAAACAAAAAAAAAACCGACCGTCTGGGAGGGGCCACACAAGCCCCTTGAGTCGCGTCACAAGTCTTTAATTTTGTGAGAGACGAAATGAGCGCATGGGTGTTAGAGATTATTTGCCCCTATGTTGCCTCGACTAGATCTAAACGCAGGCTATACTGCATTATAGTCTTTCACACCTGGGTGCCGGGACTAGTCCTTTGCAACGGATAGTCTTTGGTTACGTGGCTGACAAACCTGCATATTAAATACCAAGCCCACAAATGGATAATCGTACCGGATTAGTAGAGCTCGCAATTTGGACATGACTCGTCGTACAACAACACTTCTGTCGTCTTCATTTTTCCTTGAGATGGAAACACCATATTGGCCGTTCTCTCTTTCGGAGACTCGAGGCTACCTCACACCAGTCCTTCAATTACAAGGAAATCAGCAGTAGGAGACGTAAGATAACACGCAAAAGCTAGGGCAGTCATAAATCAAAATCTGTCATCGACGGACCCAAACAAAAAGACATGGCGTATGCTCGAGTCGGGGGAGGAAAAAATAAGTCTTTGTAATTACTTTTTTTATCATTTCATATTCCAGCTATTCCTCAAAAACATGTTTTGGATATCATGCCATTCACATTTAAAATTTACATTTTAAGAATTGTAGTTTTTGTATTTCTACCCCAAGCTTCCATAAGTGGGTCAAAAATGACCCGCATGCATTTTCTATGGGATCCTTTGGGAACCTTTGATTCTTATCACCTGTGTCTGTCAGGAATACATTCACTGTGGACCACGCAGACGACATCACACGTGACACCTCTCAGGAAGATTATTTTACACAACAAGATCTGATACCTGTCAGTGTAATAATAATAATAATACATTATATTTGTACAGGGCTTTTCAAGGACTCAACATCGCTTTACAATATAAGGGAAGGTTAGGGTGGGGGGTATAGGACTATCAAACTTGACCAACCGGCATGGATTGATGGGGGGTGGGCTATGAGTAGACAAGAGGAGAAGAGATGAGTTTGAAAAGGGACTGGAATACTGTGAGGGTCTCAGAATAGCGGAGATCTTTGCATCAATATGTTCAAAACGTTTTTTTTCAAAATGTAAAAAAAATGTCTAAAATTATAAATAGTGAAAATTAAATATTTCTAGTGTGAACCAAAATATAATACTAAATATTATACAAGCGATTTTTCTTAACCAAAATGACAAGAATGGCACAAAAATACATATTATTCTAATACGGGTCCTTTTTGACCCACTTATGGAAGAGTGGGGTCCAGTCACTCTAAGTGCATCTAAGGGTTAACTCAATCTCACTTTCTTCACATCTTGGTCACTACGAGTAACCTTTCATAGATTTAAAATAATATGGTACCTTAATCTGTAATACGTACCCTCGTTTACCAACATTCACTTCTCCCTTATGGAATAAAAGGGAAGCATTCAAGATTCCCAATAAGACACAATACAGTGATCATACAAAACATTCATCAAATATATAAGACTCTAATATATTAAATCCCTCGTAAAATATCTATCTTTCTTAAATAGTTCAAGGCAGTGTATTGCTATATCTAAAAAGGAGCTAGCAAAAGGACAACATGTTAACTAGATAGTTTTGATTTCTCGAAATAGGGTTGTATGAGAGAATAATTAGCTTAAGTGTACACTATCTTTTGTAATACTTTTACTGCTGTCAGACATCCCTTTATGACGGGGAACTGAAACAAGTTATCTATGCTCATTTCAAAGCCGCCAGAGTCCATGTTAAACAGTCATATTAACTACAAGAACACAGGGGAGTGAAAGGTAAAGCACTGACAACATGTTGAAATTTGGCATACACAAACTGATATTGATTCACGGGTTGAATAGGTTTTAACTGCTGCCCCCGTCCAAGGCTGAATATTGATTTGACTGGGGGCATGCCAACGTTTGTCTATCATAGTAGGTAATACACTAGCAATGAAATGTCACCATAAGTCCTCAAATTTGTCCAAACTACATTTACAACACCATGAAAATGGCAACTTAAATCCTAAGGCTTTCCTCTCAGAAGAGCCTGGACACTGTGCAATTATCTCATGGCATTTGGCGGTTGAGAACGGCATCATTCACAAAATAACACTCGCTCAGCACCACCTTTATGCCAAATATTACATAACATGTGCAAATGACCAGGGCCGGTATGGAGAAACATTGTAGTTTACGGTATGAATGGTAGATTTCTGGTGATGTTACTAGTTTATATTGTCTGAACTTGCAACAAGCACACATTCGTTTCTCGGTTATATTCTTGATCTTTTGAATGTCTATAAGCTGTAAAAAGTTATATAAGCTGATGCTTAAACATTTTTTATATTTTCACAAACTCTATACAAATGCAATTCAGTCCCAAAATACTCGCCACCCCTTTTTGTAATCTGGCCCTTACAGTTATGAAATATGCAAAATGAAACAAGTATTTACATAAAACAAGCGTATACAGTATGGTTAGTTCCCTGTCTGTCAATGTGCAACGCCATTGCTCTGATGGCCCATTATTCAGATAACATTTTTTTTTCCATTGGACCCAAAGCCAGTTTGTCTGATAGATTGTTATCCCAAGAACAAACACCCAACATTTCTAGGGCCCTAATTTCTATAATTCCAAAACTCCAATTGTCTGAAAATGTCCCTATAGACCCAAAATCCATTTATCTGAATGTCCATTTGTGCAACTGCCCGTTATCCCTATGGCAAAGGCATAGAACCACTAATCGAATGTCTAAACCTAAACAACACAACAAATAAAGGCAACAAGTACTATCCAATCAGAGGCAGAGTAGGCAAGTAAAGGCCTTCGACGTTATAGGAAATATCAATTGAGGCAATGGGGACATTTCTCTGACTATTAGGGTTTCGGAAAATGGGCAGTACTGTAAGTCTGAGGCGATAAAGGCACATGAATGCCTTTCCTACAATCTCTTATCTATTATTTGGACTTGCAACCTAGCAGTTTTTTGACTTTCCTTAGCATTAAGAAAACAATAAGCGAGCAACCAATTAAAACTAACACATAGAGTCCCACAAAGAGACCCGCCTCATCGCTTCCATGCAGACGGGAGTACAGCTCCCTGCGGCCCACGTAGTCAAGGTAGGAGGCATGGATCTGACACAGGGTGCAGCAAGACAGAAAGACATGGAATATCTGATGGCTCTGTCCCACAAAATCGCACCGCCCAGGGAAGCATCGCTCAAAAACAGGACAGGTGAAGAAGAAGCCGCAGCTAAGAAAGAAAGCCACCTGGCCAAAATGATAGAAAACCGCTGGATCATCGCTGTTCTTATGCCATGACATGAATCTATATGCCACAGGGCTAGTGTCCCACATATAGCTAAGTGCTGAGGGCACCACCTGGCACACCTTACGCACCCACATGGGACGTCTGTGGTTGCAGTACTTCCCATAGGTGCATCCCAGACATGACAGACAGCTGAGGAAGGTCGCGACAGGCATGAAGATCCCATGAACGTGTCTGTGGAAGCCCTCTTCCACAGCGTAGTAAAAGTGAACCACAGCACTGCCGTACTGATACTGTGCGACCCCGACATAATCCAGGAAGAAGAAACTATAATTACACAGCTCAGACTTGCCCCCCAGCAGGTGGGCTACTGTACTGAAACCTGTGTAGATCAAGGAAGACACGATGAGGATCAACAGGGGCCACGAATGAGGATCACTAACAAAGTCCACAGTCTCAGCGAGTTGCCTGAATTTAATCAGAAGAACTAAAAACGCCAGCAGGTGAGTCCAGACGTTCATGGTCTCGTTGTGGCGCTGGAATAAAGACAGGAAGTAGTAGCGCCAGTTTTGGTTGAGCGGTCGGTAGCCGGTGCTGACGTAGCGCTCTCTGAAGTAAGTGGGAACCTCGGAGTCTTTTAGGGTGCCGGGCATGGAGGGGGCGGCCTCGTTCAGCATCTGGGGAACCTCCCTGATCTGCTGCAGGCTGATGAACACTCGCCCGATTCTATCCATCACGGTGGTCGCCATTACTGTCGGTAGCTGAGTGACGCACACTGGGTTCCTGCGGAGAAGATATTAAAGGTCACCTATTATGCAAAATCCACTTTTTCATGTCTCTTCTACATCAACATGTGTCCCCTCTTCTCCATGTCTCTTCTACATCAACATGTGTCCCCTCTTCTTCATGTCTCTTCTACATCAACATGTGTCCCCTCTTCTTCATGTCTCTTCTACATCAACATGTGTCCCCTCTTCTCCATGTCTCTTCTACATCAACATGTGTCCCCTCTTCTCCATGTCTCTTCTACATCAACATGTGTCCCCTCTTCTTCATGTCTCTTTTACATCAACATGTGTCTCCTCTTCTTCATGTCTCTTCTACATCAACATGTGTCCCCTCTTCTTCATGTCTCTTCTTACATCAACATGTGTCTCCTCTTCTTCATGTCTCTTCTACATCAACATGTGTCCCCTCTTCTTCATGTCTCTTCTACATCAACATGTGTCCCCTCTTCTTCATGTCTCTTCTACATCAACATGTGTCCCCTCTTCTTCATGTCTCTTCTACATCAACATGTGTCCCCTCTTCTTCATGTCTCTTCTACATCAACATGTGTCCCCTCTTCTTCATGTCTCTTCTACATCAACATGTGTCCCCTCTGTGTAAAGAGACTCTGAAAGTTTCAGGAACAAAGATTCTCTCTCTTTGTGTCCTGATCCATTTCTATAAAAACCTGTCTGAAAATGAGCTGATCAGATTTTGGCCACTTTGTGATGTCATTACGATGTTTTTTCTTGTGTAACCATTAGCCAATCAGCAACCAAGGTAACCCTTTCGAGAATTTCGAGAGCTGCAAACACTCAAAACATCTGTAATTGAACAGGAACTGTGAGGTGGAAATG
>NW_011343341.1:0-2451 GCF_000735185.1 Notothenia coriiceps | reverse complement strand
ATATTATGAAGGCTTTTACAGAAGGGTTTGTTCATATATCATTCATAGCCTGAATTATACAACATTGTATACCTAAAAACATGGCAAAAATTGATATTTTAGGGCTGTTGACAGTATTTTCTGATTTATGGAGTGATAAAAAGAGATATCCAAAATCCCTTTTGTAAAAGCCTTAGATACTAATATGACTACAAAATGAAACAAGAATTTTTAACCTGGCTTTATCCAAAGTTCAGATTTCGATTCCTGAAATGTGTTAAAATATGCACATATTTGATGAGATAATGGCTAATTTGCATATTTAAACATGCTATTTCAGAAAACTTGTAATACAAAAGACAATTGCCTTATTGTAAGTAATTAACTGGAGAAATTTCTAGCTGATACCTTTAAGTTAAAAAAATTACCCTATTCACCAGGGGTGTCTCGCCTTAATATGTCTAACTATATTTAAAATGTGTTACCTTTTTATAGCAGCGATTATAATTTAATGCAACCATTTTTCTATGGTAAAGTTTCGTTTAGCACTTTTATTTTGGTAGTAATAAGATCGTGACTCTTATTTTGAAGGAACTTTTACCGGAAGGGAATGCACAACGGAGCAGAATGTACTTATATATTTCGCTTCCCAAGACTTTACACATTTCCTCTTTGCTTTCGTTCGGGTTCATTTTGCGCTTTATCAGTTCAATCACTTTGAACATTCGTTTGAGATGTTTACGGGTTGGCCGAACTTTTTACCCCACAGTCAAACAATTTAATTTGCTATACGTGCATCGCTTTCTGGCTCCGTAATCACACCAATGCACGTGCAACTTAAGTATCAGGTTCCGACTGGTCACAACAATAATTAAATATCACTCTTAATAAAACAAATAATTAACATGTATCTATTTTGGGGTGCACATTTAGCTGTTTGCTGTCCTTATTTCTTCATTTTAAAAAGTGGTTGCCACTGATGGGAACTAAAGGCCAAGAAGTGGTTGAAATTTTTTCTGAATGGTTGACAATGGTAACCTGGCAACCGTTACTGTTGAGCCCTGCAATATATTAGACGTTAAGTACTTTGTCAGACTTAATATGTATCTGTTGATACCCCCACATTTTTGTTCATATTCAAAAGAAGACCTTAACTTAAAGTATTCTTTAATGTGTAAATGTTTTATGTTTAAATGTTCAGCTAAATGCAATGTAATGTTAAATAAAGCCTTATTAGTTCGTCTGTGGGGGAGGCGTGGCGCAGGACCGTCTGTTAAAAATCCAATCTATCACCCAATCATGATACTCGCTGTCCATTGTGAGATTGGACCTAAACAAATCACGTCACGGCATCACAATAGACAGAGCCACTCACTGCACGGCTTCTCCCCGAACCCGCCCCCATCACGCTTTGGTTGACAGTGGCGAGGCGTATCAGTGCTATTAAGTAACAACACTACATGTTTCTATTTTCCCGTTTACAGTCATAAAACCTATTTTTACAACCGTCGTTTTGGCGTCAACTTTTACATTACTGTATACAGTCGGCAACTTTAGTCTGCATAAAGTTAGCAAGCCAGCATTGCTAATGCTATCGTGTCTAGGTTAAATAGACGTTATTATATTAATCAATGTCAACAGCCATGTGTTATACATCCGATTGACAACAGTAATTTAAATAAGTTGTTAAACGACTCTTGTATGAATGGGCATGTTGTAATTAGTAACTACACTTCTGTAAGCAGTGGTACAGAAGTCATACAGCATATACTGTGGGGAAAAAAGTATTTAGTCAGCCACCAATTGTCCAAGTTCTCCCACTTAAAAAGATGAGAGAGGCCTGTAATTTTCATCCTAGGTATACCTCAACTATCAGAGACAAAATGAGAAAAAAATATCCAGAAAATCACATTTATTTAATTTTTAAAGAATTATTTGCAAATTATGGTGGCAAATAAGTATTTGGTCAATAACAAAAGTTCATCTCAATACTTTGTTATATACCCTTTGTTGGCAATGACAGATGTCAAACGTTTTCTGTAAGTCTTCACAAGGTTTTCACACACTGTTGCTGGTATTTTGGCCCATTCCTCCATGCAGATCTCCTCTAGAGCAGTGATGTTTTGGGACTGTCGCTGGGCAACACAGACTTTCAACTCCCTCCAAAGATTTTCTATGGGGTTGAGATCTGGAGACTGGCTAGGCCACTCCAGGACCTTGAAATGCTTCTTAAGAAAGCCACTCCTTCGTTGCCCGGAAGGTGTGTTTGGGATCATTGTCATGCTGAAAGACCCAGCCACGTTTCATCTTCAATGCCCTTGCTGATTGAAGTAGGTTGTCACTCAAAATCTCACGATACATGGCCCCATTCATTCTTTCCTTTACACAGATCAGTCGTCCTGGTCCCTTTGCAGAAAAACAGCCCCAAAGCATGATGTTTCCACCCCCATGTTTCACAGTAGGTATGGTGTT
>NW_011343340.1:0-935 GCF_000735185.1 Notothenia coriiceps | reverse complement strand
ATAAAAACTTGAAAAATATTCCTCTAAGGTACATTTAGAACAGATAAAAAATGTGCGATTAATTTGCGATTAATCGCGATTAACTATGGACAATCATGTGATTAATCGCGATTAAATATTTTAATCTTCTGACAGCCCTAATCATAAGACAAAAGTTGGTTCCGTGTTGTGTGTAGTAAGAACTAGGGGTTTCACAACTACCAATATTTACTAGTCGACACGTTTTTCAAAATAGCAGTCGACTAGTCGTTACGTCATAATAAAGACACACAAAGAGAGGTGTACAACTGTATTTTATATTGGAACTCATACAGTAACATTAAACACTGCATTTTAATTTGTGTTACATGGCTGAGTAAATAACAAACAGTAACTGGACTCACCAAAATCGACAGCAAAAAACTCTTGTTTACATAAATGCCACGTAAATCCAGTGCGCAACAGCGCATTGCGCAACACTTCGCTGTCCTCCACGATAACGTCCACCTTTCCATATTTTTGGTTTGGTTTGAACACCAACGCATCGACATGTGAGGGAAGGAGGCTTGACCGCTTTCATGTGACAGTGTTGCCTGCCAGGGAAAAAACCCTCTCACTCGGGGTGCTTGTGGCTGGAATAGCCAGGTAGCTCCTCGAAAGCGGGGGAAGCGGTGCACGTTTTCTGCCCACCACTCCAGTGGATTATCCATTGTGGGGATATGCGGTGTCCGCTGGCAGTAATCCCGTAGCTCATCATCCGCATCACTGTTGACCCGTGTTTTCTTGCTGTTCGTTTGCCTCTGTTCAGTGCTGACGCCGGTCCGTTGCTCACTGGTGCTAGCATTACTGCTAGTGCTAGCTGTCGGCAGCGGGTGTTTCATCTTCAGATGGTTGCGCATAGCAGATGCATTTGTATTGTACTTCAGTACAGCTGTACACAACTGACACTTCACTGT
>NW_011343339.1:0-9330 GCF_000735185.1 Notothenia coriiceps | reverse complement strand
CTCGCCAAGGTCAGGGTCCTTGAACACAACACGAGCCTAACGTGTCATCACGTGGCATATGTCTCGTCTTGACATATGTCATGTCGTGTGATAGTGGTGCAGTGCTGACGGAGAGCACCAAAACGCCACTCCGGCACTTCCAAAAATGGCAGTACCCATAAGGAGCCGTACACATGCCGCTGTTTTTGCGTGGCTGTGTCTTTAGTTGAAAGCCCAGTGGCGATCTGTTCATCTGTCATACTGATCATACATTCAATAGCTTTGTTGTTATTAGCATCTGGTTAGCTAGCTATGCTAACGAATATAAGAAGCTTTTTCTACAACCAGTGAGGTAAAGGCACATCTTTATATGAATATATAGAAGTAAAGACAGAAATAGTCCCTCACAATCATTATAAAAAAATAAGAGAATAAAGTAAACAGGTATAATAAAATACTAGATGACAGTAAAAAGTTAGTTATTAATAAACACGAATACAGTTTGAAAGGGGAGTGATTTGTAAAATATCCATAAAGAAAAAGAAAATCTGCTTACAGTTCTGTTTCATATGGGTGTTGAGAGATGTATCCATAGATCTTCTAATTTTGCTTTCAAAGTGCACCAGATTGATGCTTTTAACTTTTAACTTTTAAAAATGTTCCCGGGGGCGCATGCCCCGGAAGGAGATTAGGTCCCCGCCCCCCACTTAAATCATGTCGACATGGATAGGAAACTAAATACATTTGTACACATATTGTGTCCATATCTTTCTGTTTTGGTGGTCATGCCACAACCGTGCACGCGCATGCATATGCGAGTCATGGTAAGATATCTGGATTAAGAGGTTGCTTTTTCTTTGCACAGCATGAAAGAAAGGCGAAATGAATGGGCTGTGATTTTAGTATTTTTAAGCAGAGGTCAATCATTTGTACGGCCCTCGGAGGATGTTGAAAAAATTGAAATGGCGCTTGAGAGGAAAAAGGTTCCCCACCCCTGGCCTAAATTATCCATTACATAGCACATTTCAAAAGTAAATGTTAAAAATGTTTGCATTAAAATGTGAGGAGTACATCTATATCTTTTTTTAATCTTAAGAGAGAGCACTTCATTATATAGTCAAACTCTTAGTCAGGATGTAAATACCGAAGTGGCTGTAAACACTCTCCACTTCAGACGTTGGGGATCATCTTCAAATAGCACACCCTCTTGATAAAGTTGTTGATGCCTTAATGGAATGCGTGGCAGATTTTTTTATTAGGGTTATTTTCTACAACCTTTTTATTAAATGTGAGCTGAACTTTAAATACATTTTGTGTAAAATTACAACACATACAAATGTAAAAACAATAACAAAAAAGGAAATCAAAAATGTAGCTTTGCTACTTTGGCTCATGATTCCGTTTATTTTTCAAAACACGAGTTAGACGTTACTGACTTAATAATTAGACTACAGCAAGACAATTGATTTGTTTCTCTGAGATCATGGTAAGATTTGCAGAGGTAGCAATGGGAACCCCGGATCACTATATTCTATAGCAATGCTAAGTTAACAAAGTTTTGGTAAAACAGCTCAAATAAATGAATGCAATCTATAAAGATTAACACAATAAATTACTGTAAATCCACCTGGTCTTTCTAAATACATGTAAGTATGTTGGATAGACTCAACATTCACCTGAATGCACTGGAAGGATGGCAGTGGTAGAACTGGACTCTAGCTACTGTTCTGGAACCACTCACAACTAGCCCTGATTGGCAGCAGAGAGATCAGGTTGGAACAACACAGATATATACGTAGATACAAAGAGACAAAAGTGCCAAATGCATAATGACCTTTGTGTCTAGTTACGTTACATTACATGCCACTTGTTAGACACTTTTATCCAAAGCGACTTACATACTCAATACTGTGGGCAATCCCGACAGGAGCAATTTGGTGTGAAGTGTCTCAGGGACTCAACGACATGCTGACTGCAGTGGGACTCAAACTTGCTATCCCCTGATTCGAAGTCCAACACCCCTCTACTGAGCCACAGCCTCCTGTTCAGTTCAGTCATGTTAGTACCCCAATGTTTCAAATATCACTTATTGGGAAGACAGTACGGTTGTTATTTTTCTTTAACACTTCAGGGTTCATATTGTTCAGTTCCAATGTTTCTCAACTGGACACTGTGCTACATAAAGCTGTACCAAAGCAGAATCTCTGCATGAAAAGATTGTTTCTTCAACATTAAGTAAGTAAAGAATGTCAAGAACTGATGAAAGGATTGTCCTGGAACATGATACAGACAGTCATGGTTAGCAGAAGATGAACTCTATTCATTTTGAATATCCCCTGACTTCTTAAAACATTTGGATTTTTTAAAAGGATACCTGTAATTGTAAAATTCCCATCAGCTTCCTATGTCATTGAGCATTCATTGATAAAAAGGCAAATCAATCATAATTGTACCTAGAAGCTTTTTGCTACAAATGTAACAGTGACAAAACAGCTATGACTCAACTATCCCAAGCTTTTCCTTTCTATTTGCTTGCTAAATATATATTTTTTAAGATAAATAAACAAAAGCTTCAAACACACTGTTGCAATTTTCAAAGCAAGATATTTTGGTGATGGTCCTCACAGGATTTCCTTCAGACTTGTAATTAGACTTTTGCAATCCAACAAAAGAAAGTAATTTGGTTTGAAATTAAATGAAAACGTTTTCAGGTCAAATCTCAATTTCCTTTGGTTTTTGATGAAATAGGTGAGGCCAAACCAATGTTTTCTGTTTTATTTTCCCGAAAACCTTTTTCGGCACTCAGCACTTAACCAGTTTATTCATGGAAGGGATGCAGAGCCTGGGTGGTGATCACTCTTCATTTTAGAGCCTGTGATGTTTTTATGTTTTTCTCAGTGGCTGAGGTGGACAATGGAGTGGCTAAAGCCAAAGCACATCAATTATCAAGCACTGAAATCCCTATTTGAGTACCAAAGTATTGGACAAATGATAGCCATGGGCATGACTTGCAATGAGAGAAGGGGTGGCAGAGGGGGAGATAAAGTAAATAGGATGACAAAAGAGGCAATAGCCCCTGAAAAAAATCAATACACTTTGACCATGTTTGTTCTCATTGCAATCTGTCATTAGTTCAGAAAAAAGCTGGCAGGCTGCTTTCGAGTGCTGTGCAAATCTACTGCTGGAGACAAACATCAGACTGAAATAGCAAGCAGGAAGAGAGGTGAGACACTGAGCGAGGAGGAGGTTACTTGCTGCAGGGAAGTGTGGCTCAATTTAGTTTGATACAAAGATCCCACAGTGCAATATTTTGCAAGTTTATTTTGATATTATTTGAAGAAGATAGCTCTAGAGGGGCTGAGGACAGAACTGTAACTGTGCATATGCTGAAAGGTTTCCACCTCTACACATACAGTCCATTTGTGTGCATGTGCAAACGTTTTCTTTAGGGCATGTTCTAAGTACCAGAAGCGATTCTATGTGATATCTAGGCAACAGAAGAAAAATCTAGTGTTTGAGCTTACTCACAGTGGCAGCATGCATTGACATAAATGCTAGCAACAGCAGGAAAACATGCTTAGAATCTTCTTTAACTGTGTTAGCATGCTTACAATGACAAATCAGCACTATACACAGAGTATATCGCTGTACATCTATGGACATAACCTTTGAAGGTATTTGGTGAAGTATTGTTGGACACATTTAGTCATTTGACTTAATGATGACAAAGCTCGTGAGACATTAGCTGCTGGCTGTGCTACGACAACATTTGGCAAAGTTCTTGTGCAAAATTCCATTCTATTGTTGTTGAGATCTTTTAGTCATCAATATTTTAGTCGTGAAAAACTCCCGATAGAGGGAACTTTGGGATTTTAGCCTTTGCAGCCCATTTACACCTACACAGGAAAGGGAGAACCCCAAAAAGCATAAGAGGGCCTCTTTGTCTGAAATCCAGATTGTTTTTAATTATCATGAGGGGTATCTCTTAAAACCAAATATAAATTCTAGTAATTTTAGAGAAAGGTAGTTATCAACATAACCATAGTTTACAAGAGTGAACATAGAAAACATATTCCTTTGAATGGTTTACTCAGTAATGTGGTGCCTTCAGGGTAGCAATAAGAATACGACAGCTAGATTTAAATTTAAGTTAAGCTGTAGGAGTATGAACATTGTAAACTGTCTGCATTTGAGCCGAGAAACCTAAAGGGGATGTAAGAGGGAGATGGTTGTATATAAACAGAGTGGGAGGATTTAACCTCCATTACTGATTGTGCATTCAGAACTTGTAGAGGCAGTGGCACCAAAGTTATGACTCGAGAGATTCAGCAACTGCCCTGCAAGTAATAGCGCCTCAGTTAAATGGACCTTGACTTTATTGTAAGTTGTTCCCTCTTCTCATCTCGTGTTTTATCGTTTGGGAGTTGTTTACTATATTGAAAAGCCATCAGATGTGGACTGGCCTCTGTCTCAAGTAAGAGTTCTCAACCATAACGAAAGAGAGGAAGAATACACCTTCCTGTCAAAACTTGGATAATGTTTTTGTTTGGAAATGTAATGTGTGTCAGTGCTACGCTTATACACACATCTACAGCTCTTTTACATGGGTTTAGGCACATAACAGATTTGAGCAGGACAATGTGAAAATATATAAAGCAAAGTGACACACCAGCCACTAGTAACATTGTGAAAAAAAATGGTGGAATAGTTACCATGTATACTCCATGTATACTCCCTGTTCAATGTAATACTTAACTTCAAAAAATAATCTGTGAGGATGGTTATTTATTGTAACCCTGGTTGTATGACCACAGGATAGCCTTACAATGTGTATGTTCATGTTCGGTCAACCTGAAGAACCCCATGTAGGTTTATTGAGGGAACTATCCATAACACAGTATTTGTCTTTATCCATTACTATACAAGCTTAGTGTGAGGAGAGAAATAGATTAGGGACCCGAAAATAAGTAATGTAAACACAAAATCATCTTAATAACAGCAACCAATAACTCTTTAAAAGCAAACGTGAATATACATTTGTTTTAGTTTAAGACAAACTTCAAAAAAAGCTTACTGTATCCTTTACCCAATGTTTTACCATGATGCACTATGAAATCAAAATAATTAATAATAAATGTCTCTCTACAAGAGGTTATAAGCCCTTATCATTTTAAGTTTTTATCAAGCTTTGTTGTAATTTGCTAACATAATGAAGTATTGTTTTGGTTGTACTGCTTGAATTGCTGTTTACAACACTAAACTCCCACACAGTGAACCTGAAGCCTTCAACCTAATGACAGGCAGGAATACAACCTCACCATCAGCTAGCATGAAGTGGAACATAAGTTAACAGATCTTGACTAAATTCACTTATCAAAAAAAGTGCATGAACATCACATTTTACTTGTTAGACTCTTTTATCCAAAGCGACTTACATACTCAGTACTGTGGGCAATCCCCACAGGAGCAATTTGGGTTGAAGTGTCTTGCCCAGGGACACAACGACATGCTGACTGCAGTGGGGTTTGAACCTTTGCTCCCCTGATCCCAACACCAACGCACAACCCACTGCACCACACGCCTCCCCATAAACATTAGGGATATGAAGTTAAAGTAGCATATTTTAGAAAGTTGAAACATGTCACTACAATAATGTGAACATTACATTACATTACATTGCATTTAGCTGACGCTTTTATCCAAAGCGACTTACAATAAGTACATTTGACCAGGAACAATGCAGCTTGAATCATCTTACAGAGTAATTAAAAAAACAGGGAAACTCCGCTGATAAAATAGGTGGCAGTTTAGCACATACCCTTTGACGTACTACATGTTATGTGAAATAATGTAACTGTGATATGATAGTATTAATACTATCTCCGTAATCAGAGGAGAATACAATCATGTAATAGCTTAATCATGCATTGATAAACTAAGTACTTGATCAAAGGGGCCCTATTGTGCTCTCATTTTCAGGGTCACATATTTATTTTCTTCCTCTGCTGTGACATGTCTCCATGCTTCAATTTTCAGAAAGCTCTTTATTGTTCTCATACTGCCTGTGCTGCAGCACCTCTTTTCACCCTCTGTCTGAAACCAGAGCCCAGTCTGCTCTAATTGGTTAGCTGGCTGGCTCTGTTGTGATTGGTCCACAGATTAGAGATGTTTCAGTTATGTCCCGCCCCCTTAACCTATCACGTGATGGACAACTATGTCACTATGTTCTGAAATAAACAAAGGAGTCCAATGGAGGCGTTTAAGGTAGGGGGGGAGTGTGTGAGAGAGATAATCGCTCTGGAGGGAACTTCAGGGTTGTAGTCTTTGCAGACCAATTAAATGCACAAAACGTATACAACACACTACAGGATTGGAAAAACCCCAAAAAGAATAATAGGGCATCTTTAAGAGCGAAAGTTACACCTCAGCACATTTCAAACACTAAAAAAACCTTTGAGTCTACAGGGTTGTTGACATCGATTCAGTCTAAATTATTTAACAGAAACACGTCCCTCTTCTGGAATTGCCGGGGAAATATGTTACTGATTAAAAATATATATTTGTAGGGCCGAATCGTCTTACCGAACATGACATCAGAGAGAAGATAAATGGAAATCAATTGGCTCAACATCACGGACCTTGCCTATGTTATTTATGAGATCTCCTTTAAAAAAATTCTACAAAAGCGCCCACCAGCAGCTCTTAATCTCGACTCGTTTGTAAGACGGTCAAGAGAGCAGCACAACCAAATGCATCCGCTATTCATGAACTGTGAATAGGGAGTTGAGTAGCACTTAACAACGATGGGTGAGCTGCCCACACATTGCGAGGCTACATGCACCCCCCTGCAGTACGTTCAAGTACGCTAACACACACACACACATTATATACCGTGACAGATTTCGTAACTCAAAAGGTCCTTCCGAAGCCGCCACGCTTGAATTTACAATAACTTTGTATTGCCGACTTTTAGATTTAAAGATTTCAACCTCATGAAGTCATCTTGGGTGAGAATGAAAGCAGAGCGGTCTTCACACCTCTCTGATGATGAATCGCTGGGTAAGGGCAATCTTTTTTTGCCGCACCAATGAGGAGTGGGCAGCAAAGGTAATAGGGGTATAAGACATAATTGAGAAAGAGCAGGGTGAGAAAGACAATAGGAAATCAAAAGACAAAGGAGTTGAAGACAGACAGCAAGATGGACGGAAGAGAAAATGAAATTCACTCACTTGGAGCAAAGCCTTCTTAATTACTCTCCCCACATCCTGTCTCCACTCGGGTATGTCTGGGTTGAACTCGTCCAGATTAGGGGAGAATGATAAAAGTAGAGATTTGAAGAATTCTGTTGAGGAGAGTCGAGGGAGAATCAGCCATTAATTCACTCCGATCCGGGGGCAACATTCTCAGGGAGAAGCGCCAAAACTGTCATTTCGCTCAAGTTGAGTTTCAGGTAGTTAACACTTGATGAAAAGACGAGGTTTCTCATATCCCCTACACTTCCCTTTGGCTGGATGTACCAGATGCACTTCTAGGTAATTAGAAAATGTCACAGCTCTATGCCAGCCCATCTACTTGTAATAAATCAAAGCATTTTACAGATACTTGCTGTCGGGCTACTTACTTTCAAATGAAGACACATTTTCATAGGTTCTAACAGTGATGTGATATATTTTACTTAAGTAGGAGCAGTTTTATTTCAAAAACATTTTACACACGTCAGAATATAAAGGTGTCTAACTAAAGGACTGTTTTCAGAAATATTCCCATAACACCATTTGCAGCTAGAATCTAAGAAGTACAGGCTTGTTCCATGGGATACATTTAAGAAATACTGACCTTGCACTGCTATGGTCTTGGTATCCTGCAGGATGGTGTTGGCTGCAGCCACCTGGACTGTGATGGTGTGCATCCCGTCGTTGGGGAAGGTGTGTGCCATACTCCCATCTAATGTTATCACGGGCTGCAAGAGCAAATGGTACAGGTACAAAGTAATGTCACACTTCTCAAGCACATGGTCCATGCTTGAATCACTGGACATTGGCTATCTTGCCTTAGGTTGGTTTTCAAGGTTGACCCTAGATTCCTTATATTCATTCCATCCATCAGTGGTGCGACAAATAGGTCTAAAACTGGGATTTATTCAAGAGAAATATAACGTTTTGTTGAAGTAAGGGTGTGTTTGGAGTGCCTTGTTATGCAAGTGGTTACCTTCAGTGTTTTGTACCCCTGTTAATGTATAAGTAATAATAATAAAGCTTTATTTGTATGGCACTTTTCATACACTAGGTGCAGCTCAAACTGATTTAGCCACAGGGCACACTTCACGATGTAAAACAGAGAGCAAGAAATTCACTTCTAGTCAAACGATCAAACCTTTTTGCACACATGTAGCATGTATGAAAAACATAATATAACAATTCAAGGAACCCAAGGAGGTCAAAAAGGTATGATAACAAAACAGTAAAAAATAAAATTAGGAGAAGATGACCCTCTCAGTAAAACAAAGGAAGACATAAGACAAAATAAAACAATAATACAAAACAATATAAAAAACTATAAAATGAATTAATAAAACAATATAATACAAAAATAGTGATATTATAAAATCAAATAAAATGGGGATGTTGCTAATGAAAAGCTAATTGAAAACATATGTCTTCAACTGCCTTCAAAAACAACAGCTGAAGACATATTGTGTGAAAGTAAACCTGAGATTGACTTAAATTGAAGTATTATGGGATTAAAGAGATTAAAAATACTGCATTTTAGACATGCTAGAATCATAGCTCTAGGGCAGCCAACCCCAATTAGCGGCCCGCGGGCCAGATCCGGCCCGCGAGAGGCAAATGCATGGCCCGCGCTGATCTACTGGCATTCACTTGTTATAACATAAAAACATAAAATAAAATGTCCGCGGTTTCGCTTTATTTTGACCTCCGTCGACACTCGTAAACCTGACCCATGACCTTATCGCGTGCATATGCAAGACGTGCTTCGCGCGCTTGACTTACTCATCACCACCTGGAATAGCGGCAAACACATATAAACAATAGCTCGCCAGCTAGCCGCCTGTCATCCCAGCCCAGCGATTGACCAACATGACACTAACGGGCCGTGGATAACTCAAACCCAGGATGGAATTCGCAAAGAAGAGGAAGGTAGACCAGGAGAACCGTCAGTTCAAAACTGACTGGACTGAGAAGTATTGTTTTTTTTTACCGGACCACGTCAATGCTAAACCGACTTGTTTGATTTGCATGCAGAATGTAGCTGTAATCAAATCAGACAACCTGAAGCGGCACTTCACCTCTATTCATGCTGCCAGTTTTAATGCTAACTATCCAGAGAAAT
>NW_011343338.1:0-3052 GCF_000735185.1 Notothenia coriiceps | reverse complement strand
AGCCCCCGAGTGCCCCCTCACTGGGAGACGTTAGGGAGAGGGTGGGCTTCTGCTGCGGCACTGAGGAGAAGAAGAACAAGAAGAAGATGAAAAAGAAGAAGAAGACATTAAGCAGCTGCAGGGATGTCGTATTTCTAAAGTGGACCCTGAAGGTAGCATCTCCCTGGTTCCCTCTGTAGCTTATATTGTTCGTGCACTCTGCTTTGGCTATCAAAGTCTAAAAAGCACAAGACCTGTGACCCTCCGTTTCCAGAGCAGAGTCCCTACAGACTGAGCTGCTGTACCCACACAAGAGAACAGGGTTAAGATAATGTAACGTTCTTGGAGTTATGAATATCAGACGGAGCTTCTTACCAGAAACAGAGAGTCTGACGGAGTCACTGAAGGGAGAGCTGAAGTCTCGTCCAGAGACTCGTATCTGATACTGACACCGGTACCATCCTTCATGCTCCAGGTTCACTTCCTGAATGCTGAAGGAAGCAGAGCTGCTACCTGGAGTTCTGGACTCTCTGAAGGAACTGGAATTATTTTCCAGGATGAACGTTGTGTTAGAATACAGCTGTTGATGTAGAGAGGACGAAGAACAGCTGATGCTGACGCTCTGACCCCAGGTGACCTCAGGGCCATCAGGGCCCACGAGCACCTCTCCGCCGGGAGACATCAGGGAGAGGGTGGGCTTCTGCTGCGGCACTGAGGAGAAGACAAAGAAGAAGAAAACATTACGGATCTTCAGGTATCATGTATTTCTTAGTGGACCCTGAAGGCAGCATCTCACTGGTTCCCTCCACAAAAAAGATTTTTGGGATGATTGCAGGAAATTAGCTTTGTGGCCTTGAACACTGTATGTAGTTCCAACACGCCACCTTCTCCACCCACGCCATAGGACACATTCTCGACCTTGTTTGCTCTACAAACCTCCCAATACTTAACCTCCACCCTTAACCCTTTCCCTTATCCGACCACAAACTCATAAAATGTACCATTGCATTCCCCGTTCCCAATCGATGCCCACCCAGAAAAATCACCTTCCGTAATCTACTCTCCATTGATCCCCACCATCTCTCTGAACTGCTACCCTCTAACATCCCTCTGGAAACAACCATCAGCTCACCTGACAATATACTCTACCATCTTAACTCCACCCTACTCCCTTCCCTCGACAACCTAGCCCCCACTCAAAAGGAAAACTGTCACTTTCAAGACCCCCTCACCCTGCTTCAGAGGCGTATTCCATAAAATGAAGCAGATCGGCCGCCAACTCGAACATCTATCCAAGAAAATCTCCCTCACAGTCCACTAGAAACATTTCAAACTCCATCTCACTGCCTACAAAGATGCACTCACCACCGCTAAATCTGCCTACCTCTCCGCCATCTTCCATGACCCCTGCTGTGACCCCAGGACCCTCTTCTCCACAGTAAACAAGCTCCTCAAGCCCCGTACCGACAACTTCCCTACCTCTACTTCCGCTCTAATATCAAAGGGCTTCCTCCACAAAAAGCCATTTGAATTTTTCAATTGGATCTTGGATTTTTGCAGTTATAAGATATTGGTCAGAGACCTATGATCCTCTGGTTCCCAAGGCCAGTCCCTGCACCCTGAGCTGCTGTACCCACACAAGAGAACAGGGTTAAGATAATGTAACGTTCTTGGAGTTATGAATATCAGACGGAGCTTCTTACCAGAAACAGAGAGTCTGACGGAGTCACTGAAGGGAGAGTCTGAGACTCGTATCTGATACTGACACCGGTAAGATCCCTCGTGGTCCAGGTTCACTTCCTGAATGCTGAAGGAAGCAGAGCTGCTACCTGGAGTTCTGGACTCTCTGAAGGAACTGGAAGTCTTTTCCAGGATGAACATTGTGTTAGAAATCAGCTGTTGAGGTAACGTTGATGCAGAACAGGTGATGCTGACGCTCTGACCCCAGCTGACCTCAGCAGGGTACATGGACAGGCTGGGCTTTGGGAGTGTCTCTGAAAGATACAACAAAAAAACTAAATATATCATCGCTGTCACAACCTTTTTGATTGTCTTTTTTTTAAAGGTTTTGTGTGTCTATTAAAAAGTTTAGAAAGTGGAAAAAAGGTGCAATTAATATCAATATCATCAGACAGAAGCAGTGTCACTTGCATAATGAAAGAAAAAGTTGAGAAATAAATGCGACCTCATTTTGATATAATGTGCTTTTTATTGTTATTGATGTCAGGCCCTAGTTTTTGGCTCATCTGCTTCCTGTCTTTTGGAAACTGTTTTCTACCCTTCGTGTCTTTGTGTGTTTCCCCGAGTGCTGCTGGTCTGTTCTGGATCAGGGTCTGACTACAGCTCTGCTCTGATTCTCTTGCCTTACCTTGTCTTCATTATTCCTACAACTAAAGTATATTCTGTCTGACGTTCCTTTTCAATTCCATGGTTGTATTGATGGAATGTATGAAATGGCCAAATGTCTCGAGCACTTCCTCTCTCTCGGGTTATTTTAATTCACAGGCTGCAGGTTGGTTTGCTGCTGACTATCATATACTTATATGGTGATGATACTATACACTGAAGGCAATAAGAGGAACTCAAAGGGCAGAGTTTCACGGCCAAACCTCAGTGTTTTAACACTTTTAAAGACATAAAGGCCTTGTTCCTTCTCTCTTTCAGATACGATGATGTTTGAAACCAACACATGTTCCTCTCAAAGTAATACAATAGCTTCATTAAAATAGACTTTATTCAATAAATCCACAAAGGGAATCTGGCATTTTGAAAACTTGAATTGAAACAGAAATGGGGCTTCATTTAATATTATTATATTATTCAAAGGTGTTCCATTGATATTTTAATGGAGTGTTTAAAACAACCTCTCCGGTTTAAAAGGCTGAACACCAAACTGAAGCGGAACTTGGTTGGATAAAATCCAGTTCTGAATTTGGCTTTTTATTGAGAACTATTGGATTGCATTACGTAACATGGTCCTGACACGGTCCATCGACTTTAAGAATAAAACTGATATCCTCTCACCTGAACAGACCACACCAGCGTCCTCACCGTGTCCACAGTTATGAGTCCC
>NW_011343337.1:5263-17318 GCF_000735185.1 Notothenia coriiceps | reverse complement strand
TGCAACATTGTGTCAAATATAAGCATCTCAGGTGAACATATCAATATTGTGCCTCAGGTTAAGTACCTTGGAATCATTATTGACTCTAATTTAACATTCAAAACACAAGTAAAAAAAGTGACCCAAAGGTGTATTTGCTAGGCTAAACATTACTCTTACTTTTTTACTTACTTTCATAAGAAAAACAATGACATTGAAGTCTGCCAAATTATACATGAATGCCATGATCATGTCACATCTTACTGTCTCACAAGCTTGGGGCAAACTAACAGCTCCACACTGAAGCCACTAGCAACCCTGTACAAACAAACCCTCAAAGTACTGGACCAGAAACCTAACAGCTCCCATCACTGTACCATCCTCAACAAGCATAACATCCTGAGTTGGAAAGATTTAATAAAGTATAGGAACATCGTTCTGGTGCACAAAATCCTGCACAATACAGCCCCTCCATCTCTTAACTCATTGCTTACTCAACGTAACAACACCAGACTGACCACTAGAAGCTCCACACGTGGCGACCTATCAGTCCCATTCAGGAAGAGTACTTTTGGTCAGTCATCATTCTCGGTCACAGCAATACTAAACTGGAACTCACTACCCACTCAAATCAAAGACATACACATACCACCTTTACAGCTCACTTAAAAACATGGTTAACTGAGAACTACACCTGCACACACTAGTCTGTGTTGAGTATGGCGCGAGTGTTACATGTTGTGTTACATGTTGTGTTACATTTTGTGATCATGGATGTTGCCCCTCGTTTCTGTTATGTGATTGTGATGTGCTATGTGCGATGTACTGTCATAACGTGTGTTGTTTATTGTTCTCTTTTATTCTCTTTTATCCGTTCGCCTGTATCTACTTGTCTTTCATCCTTTTTTTTTTATTTTACTTTTTTTTTTACAACTAATGCTGTTGATATATTGTGATTTTAAGGGTGTCTATTACCATCTGGCCAGGGACAACAGCTGCAAATTAGCCATGTCGGCTATAGCTGCTCCATTTACTGTTTTTGTGACAGTTCATCGATGGGGACTGTCCACGACACTATAAATAAATAAGCTAAACTAAACAAAATCTTGTTTAACGTCATATTATGTCCAGTCTCTGAGTCTAAACATGATTTTTTTTAAGGTCTGGAAATTAATGATTTCTCATTAAGGGCTCTGCTGCCAAGACTGCCCTGTGCAATCCGACTGATCGCAGTGAGCTTCCGCAGAGAGTGCATGCTGCTCATTTTAATAAAGGCCTCAAGCCACGCACGAACAAAACTTAGAAACTCCAGACATGCTGACCTTTTATCATGCTGCCCTTTTTTGTCTTATGCCCTTAAAGGGGAAAATGTAGGAGCCCTTGAGAGTAGCAGGAATTAGCTCTTAATTAAAGCACCACATTGTCCAGTCCCCTTGGCTATTTTTTATTAGCACAGGTAACGTAATTGTACCCTTGCAGTTCCTGTATACTCTCAAATGAGTATTGTGGTTTGCTGTGGTCTTGATTAAAAAAAGGGATAATCCTCCCATGCACTTTATGAAAGGTCAACCGAGCAATATTTCTGACATGAGATTTTACAAAGTAATAACTTTCCATTGATTGCCCCTGTCAGAAAGTATCCACTTTATCACGCCTTCATTATGCCCGTAGCCTTGGCATATGAGGCATGATTTTCCGTCTCTTCCTGGTGAATCTGCTTTGTGCCTTTGAGTGTTAATCCGTCATTCATGTTCAAGCAGTTCAGCTGTTCCAATTAAATGTCAGGGCTCTGTCTTTGTGAGGATCTTGCCTGTGTAATTAACTCATAACCTCACCAATGAATTTACACATTCCGTGTTTAAGTGCTACTAGAAGTCCGAACTCCAATGACAAGGTGTGTTTGTGTGTCTCCAAGCTACTGTAATGGAATACACCATTTTCTCCACAACGCTGCTCCCTGCTGCTCCAAAGGCGTCAGTCCAAGGGCATAAATGAATAATGTAGCAAAATGTAGCCAAGCAGATTACTGAGGTAAAAACGTGATTTTGAATGCATGGCAGCGTGTAGTGAAAGATCTGCAAGGCGCGTCATTATAAGTCACAAAGTCGTTTCCAACTGTGCGACCATGTAGGATTCAAACCGAGTTATGACTATCGTAAATGTTAAGTAATTCAGATTTTCATTGCGGGATCTGTATATCAAAAGTACAGTAGTATATGTTAACCACGAGATGAAGAATGGACTCTAATATTATTCAAGTTGTGGGTTAGTTATCACACAGAGTGGATGTTACCTAGTATTTTAAAGGTCTTGCAGATCATTTGAATTTCATATGGTATAATGAGGTGTTCATGAATAGCACCAGTAGTCCATCCATTGTATATTAGGAAGTACAACATCAATCGTATCTGTGCAAAGGTAAGTAAGCACTAATGGACTTTCTCACACCACCCTCCACCCTCTTCCTTTGAGCGTTCTCGTGGACGGTCCGCCACATTAAGTTCCATCTAAAACCAATTAGCTGGGAGTAGAAGCGGCTTATAAAACAAGTTTATAGCCAATTATATATATTTATATTTACAGGGACTGTGGCGAAAAACCAAGAAGCGCATACACATCAGAGTTAAAAACGAGAAGATGCCTACACCTTCTGGAAGATATCCTCCTCTTAACTTCCAACTGCTGGTGGATCATCAGCAACAGTATCAGCTCCAGAAATAATTGAATACAGCTCCTGTTTTAGCCGGAGAGGAGAACGTTTGTCACTTGTATTCATATAGTGCTACTAAAAGTTATTCAGTGTTGAATTTGGCTAAGGGTTTTATTCAATGATGGATTGGTAGTGTCCCTTGGTTTAACTACAGCTATGTCTTCCAAGTTAAAAAATGAATTAAAACAACTATTTGTGGTTAGTTCTTGCTATGTTTCAATAAACGTACATGCAGTTTAATTGATTTGATTCAAATGTTGACATAAACTATGTTTTGAGGGTTCTCAGATTGTGTTTTGGTCACCATCCATCCAATCAGGAACATTGTATTTATTCAAATGCAATACATAATGAAATACCACCCACTTATTTACTTATATTTTAAATAGTTTGGCCAAATTTGACCAAGGTCATCGATCTGTTGCCATAACAGCCTCTACTTGGAGTAAAACGCCTTGTCTGATACATCATTATACATAGTCTAGCATTCCTTAATTAAAACTATGGGGTCTAACTGCACACATTAAAATAACTCCAGACCATTTCACAGAAGCTATGCATACTTTGTCCATGTGTTTGAGTCGGGTATGTATATTTGATATGAATACCCTTGACTGTCTATCTTTGTAACTGAACAGCCAATTCAAGTGGCTGTGCAAGTGATTACTACACAATTAGTATGCAGTAAGCCTCACCAATGCTGTTATTCTGGTGTAACTGATGAATAATGTAGAACAATATCACCTAAAATAAATTGTTATTTTGCTTTTACTAACAGGATCGTGTGGTAGGTGCAGATTAAAATATATGCACATTTGTTTTGTTTGTCTGAGTCCTAACGCCATTGAAATGTATTATATTACAAGTGATTTAAATGGCAATTAAATGTTTAATAAAACATGTAATGTCCGTTACATGTAGGATTAATTTCTGCAACATTGCACCTTTGCAGACACAGCAGTGACGGAAATTCACTGAACTGGAAGGGCTGTGTTGGTACTCGGCTTCAGGAGCTTCACACAGAACATGCAATGCAAAAGATCAGGAAAAAAACGACATTTTCTTTTTCACTTACTGCTTAGAAAACATGTGCCTTGCAGCATTCCCCCAAACAATTCCAGATGGCATAACAGGCGAGTGAGAAGGCATATTGAATTCAGAATTATATGCATCCCAGCTTCTGACAATCCCTCTGTTTCCGTTTTACTTTTTAAGTCATCTGGTTCGCTTGCTCATTTCATTTAAAGTAGGTGGCATATGCTAGGACAAAAGCAATTATAATGTATGCAAAGTACCACAGCGACATTATTGTACAGTGACACATTCATGCATTCTACAACATCGTACACTTCGTATCCTGGTCAAAGTTATTTTTGAAAGACTGAGAAATGGAAAGTAAAACAAATGTAATTCTATAAAGAGAGGGAGAAGATTTTGGCAAGAGTTTGCTGAAAACTGTAGCGACGGCGTGTCTGAAAAATGGAGGTAGAAATCGTTGAGTTTTCGGATTGCCACCTGGTATAACATACGACGGAGGAGATGAGCATGAAATCCTCATAAACCAAAATGCAGCAGTCTATCATCAAAGTGAGATGAGAAGGAAATGTTTCATGCAAGGTCACGGCAAAGCAAGTGTGACATTAAAAACAGCTCTAGACGTTAATTCCCTCTAAATGCGCCATTTATATGCCATAGAAAGCTTACCTGACAGTATATGCCTTGTAAAGCTTTGCGCAAAGGTCATTCAGAAGTTTCCCCAACACCATTAGAACTTTTAGGGGCATTACTTTGCTTAAGTGTTGACGGAAGACAGTCTGAAAAAAAAAGCCCACAGAATGGCGAAGTGTCACATTTGAGCAAAAAGCATTTTAATATTTGAGCAGCTACTCGCAAAGACATGATGGAGTCTGATCGCTATAAACTGCCGGCTGATGGCTTATTTTATGCAGCCAGAACAATAAAGAGTCTTGATGTATTTATGCGGGCAAGTCCTTTTTTTCCCACTTTGCAGACCTGTGCTTCTTTAATTTGCTGGAGGTTGTTTAGCAAGCAGGCAGCGGAAAATAAGTTACATTTATTTTTTCACTCAACCGCTATACGGTGACTTGACCTGCCTTTTCTTGCACTTATAAAGTTCCAATAGAGACTTGTTGATCCGTCATGGAAAATGCATCGGTTGTGTTCAAAGACATTTAGCTGTGGGGGCACTCAGGTGTGAGGGGTTTGGACCTGGGAAGTCTGATGTGTGTGTGAGCAAGACAATGCCCGACCTTGGCCTCACTGTGTGAGACGCTTGGCAAGGAATGAGCTCAACTGTGAATGCAAATGAAGAGGACATGCACTGAGCAGAACTGGCTACCTGGTACAGCGTCACTGCACTCTGGCTACTTTAGCATGCAGCTCACTCCTGTGCTGTGCTCTAATAATGCCCTTGTTTTCTGATTAAAGGATTTCAGTCCATAAAAGGGGGAAAATAAGTGGATGACTTGGGCAATAAACAAAGTGGACTGAATGAGTGATGCTAACTGGGTTTATTTTTAATATTATTTTTCATCTGTTCTCTGTAGAAATCACCGCATGCTCCCCGGGGGCCTCAGCAAAATGTTGCCTGAGGGGCCCCGCTACTAAGTATGTGTAAACGTTTTGTCAACAACCCTGTCACAGTGCTGGTGTGACTCTAAAAGCCCATTTGTCATCCTAATACAAAGTACCTGACAACATGGATATTATTAAGCATGCCGTGCATCTTGGCTACTTCTACCAAGTACTTATCAGTTTCTACATTTATATGTTAACATGATTTTTGCATGACGTTTTTATACAAATCCACTTAGGAATACTTTATTACCCGAGACATTCAGACAGGAGCAGCTTGGGGTTAAGTATCTTGCCCAAGGACACTTTGACATGGATGAAAAAATATAAAACTGGTTACTTTCTAACCCTCTAAAAAACGACGGAAAAGTGGGATTTTGGTATGTTGTTGTTCAAGTCGGACCATTAGTTCATTTTTTTCTGTACATGCATGTTAATTAACAACAAACAACTATACAGTAAGATGAATGTCAGCACTGTGTTTTGCTATGTCTAGTTTACAGTATGACCTCGCTAGTGTGTGTGTGTGTTTGTGTGCATGTGTGTGCGTGTGCGTGTGCGTGTGTGTGCGTGTGCGTGTGCGTGCATACTTACAGAAGTTATTGCTACTGTTGTATCTTTAATGCCAAGCTAGAAGTTTGCTATGGAATTGGAATCAAAACCCTCTAATGGTAAACCAATATTGTAAAATACAAATAATATTGTATTTTTTGTGCAGAAAGCAAATAATATTGTATTTTGTAAAGGGTAACAAATTGTTGGAGTTTTAAGAAACAATGTATCTGGTAAGACCTGCATATTTTGTATTATTGTACTGATTGTAGTCAGCCAAAGCATTCTTTTAAATCTAGACCTTTTAAGATAAAATTGCCAACTTGTTAGCAAACAGTTGTCAATGTACACATTCAGCAGATTGGGAGGACCATTAGCAGTCATTTGGGGGTTGTGTATCTGGCCCAAGTTGAAACCTCTGTGGCTGGAAATGTAGGCCAAGCGCTAAAAACTGCAGTTCATCGAATGGGCATTTGAGGCTGGCTCCAAAAACAAGTCAATGGTCTGGCCACCAATGTTTGTCCAATATTCTTTTTTTTAAACTCTGTTTTGGTGTAGATCAGCTAGTTGCTTACATGTTTTTTCTCTGTTATTTGGTGCTTTTCGGTAGCATATAGTAGTTTTGAGCTTTTTCACTGAAACATTTGCCTTTAGCGTGTGGAAATTACATTGATAAGTGCAGTAATACTGAACCAAAGCAGTAAAAAGTGAAACAATGAGCTGAACTGTCGTTTTAATATGTCGTCATCTTCATGTGGATTTGAGTAGGTTAAGGTTTGGTTTAACGAGATCCTAAAATGAAATAATTAAGAAAATGTGCAGACTGTGGTTGTGGTTAAAAGAAACGGATGAAGATGAATGGTACCAGATGGAACAGATATAGTGTCAAAGTCCCTTTTTGGACACTAAGGACACTCAAATGTACATTTATTTTTCTACTTGGACAAACAGAAAGCCTCTTTTCGGTCGATTTCATGTTTTATTTGAAACACAGTGATACAATAGCTAAATGTATCTAGTGTATGAGGACTGAACATGCTGTTGAGTCACAGCTTTCACTTAGCAGCTTGTGAAAACAGGGTGTAACACCACGTCTACAGGTGATGAAGTGTGAGCAGCACGGAGCAGAGCAGCAGCTTCAGTGATCCATCTTTGTCTGCACTGAACACATTTAGGTGCAGTAAAGTGGTTAAGTGTAGACAGCTAAATAAAACTATATATTTTCTGTATGGAAGTCGAGGGACAAGTGATAAAAAAAGAAATCTGGAGAAGTCTGATCTTAACTGTTATCTCTTCTGTGTTCATGACTCTAAAACTGTTTTATTGGATAGTCTTTTCTTTTTTTAACCTATGTAACGGGTCATTTTATTTGGCCACTGCTTTCATTTCTTTTGGCAGGATATAAGTGAAATAAGAAAATAAAGGCATACATTAAATCTATTATTTATTCATTTAAACACATTACTTTTCAGTTAACATAATGGAAAGTGCTCAGGTTGGATTGGATTGTTAATGATAATGTTATTTATCCAACCCTGACAAAACTCTCAAAGACATTTTATTGAAGCAAAATATCAGGATAGCATTGTTCTAAGCTTGACAATGATTTAGTTAATTCCCAAAACATTTTATCTATTGATACAACATTATTTTGTTTCAATCTATCTATCTTTATGTTTGTGTTATTGATTTGTCATGTGTGGTTCTACCTGACTCATTTTCTTGTCATGGTTCTATTTCGTATATGGCTTCGCCCTCTAAGGCTATCTCTATTGGGTAATCCCCCTGCGCAGCACTGAAACACTTGTAGTCCACGCCCACTCGCAAGGTGGGCCCCAGCCTCGGGCTCCCTTCCGGTATAAATAGGAAGGAGGCCCGACAACCTGCTCCCTCTTTTCTTCAGCAAACCACGGCAGTTACTGAAGCACAGAACCATTAAACATCATGAGCAACAACTGCGTCCGAGATTGTCCCTCATGTGGCTCAGGATATATCATGAGCTATGACCAGCACGCAATGTGCGAATCCTGCCTGGGGCCAGAGCACGCGGATGCGGCTCTCAGCCAGCAGGTCACTTGCTTGCATTGTGCCCATCTCCCATCAGCCGACAGGAAGCAAAGAGCGGACGCTCTAGCTGCTGCGGCCGAGGAGGACGATTGGCCGGTCCAGGAGCACGTGGACGGCAGCATGTCCCTGGAGCCGAATGCCGGGCAGGAGTCGGACGACTCCTACCCCGTCTCCCTCCATGGTTCACCTGACGGGGGAGACAGAGTGCTGGTTTGGCGGCCGAGCACGCGGTCCCCTTCTCCGTTGCCACTGCGCTGCCGGCGTTAGGTGGCATCATGGCGGAGCTGCCGTAGATCATCTGCAGGGCGGCCGCCTGCAGAGGTCTCCCCGTTCCCCTAGGTCGGGAGAGGGTGGCTCTGGACGACATGGCCGGAGTTTTTTCCCGGGTTCAGACGGGCAGGAGTGAACCGGTCTGGCCGCGCTTCCCTGCCATTAAGAGGTACCAGGAGGGGGCGGCGTCACAGAGCCAGACAGAAAGGTTTTGCTGGACGCTCCGATCAGCCCGGATGGGCTGTTTGGACCCCAGTTTCTGGCCATGGTGGAGTCCATGACGGTGGCGGCGGAGCAGGAGGACGACATCCGCCAGCATGTTGGCTGGCTCCAGCCTGCGGCGAGGTCACAGCGGCACCAGCGCCCGCAGCAGCAGCAGCCGAGGTGTCATACTCGTCCGTCGGCGGCGGCAGGGGCGGCGTCCCACGTCTCCACCCACCAGCAGTGGGTCAACGGGGAGTGAGGTATTCCCGCTCGTCGGTTAATAAGCTGCAGAGCTCGGTAACTAAGCCAGCTGCCTCCAATCTGAGGCAGCTGGGCTCGCTGCAGAGGCCTGCTGGTTTTAACTTTTCGGTTATTAAACCGCAGAGCTCGCGGCATTACTCTGTCCGAGATACGCCACCTACACACGGTCACAATAAGCCCATGAGCGCCGTGGTAACGCCTCATGTTGATGTTACTGCACACACCTCCATCCATCCCCTGAGCGTGTACGCGCCTCATGATGAGGGTCGGAGTGAAACGCAGCGTGTGGAGGCTTCCTCACAGCCCTTTCGCTCTAGGCCCACCTTGGGTTGCCTCACGGGCAGCGGCGGCGAGGGCTCTGGCGCGGCTCATCATCATGACGACCACAACACATCTCGAGCATGTGCGCCCGCTCTCAGAGTGTTTCTCGGAGTGGCAGCGCGTGTGTCTGATGGACAGATGGAGGAGCAGGCTGATCAGCAGAGGGTACACCCTGCAGTTCGCCTCTCCCCCCCCACAGTTCAATGGGATACAGGAGACACGCCTGTCATCCCGGGAACAGTGTCTTGCGCTCCAGTCAAAGCTACGGGAACTCCTGTTGAAAGAGGCTATTTCCAGGGTTCCTCAAGGGGAAGAAAATCAGGGGTATTACTCCCGCTATTTTCTTATCCCGAAAAAGAAAGGGGGAATGAGACCCATCCTCGATCTATCAGCTTTCAACAAGGCGATAATGAAAAGGCCTTTTCACATGCTGACGATCAAAAGGGTGCTAGAGTGTGTTCACCAGGGAGACTGGTTCACCTCTATAGACCTGAAAGATGCATACTTCCACGTACCCATCATCCCACAACACAGGAAATTCCTGCAGTTTTCATTCCAGGGAATATCGTACCAGTACAACCGTCTGCCGTTCGGTTATTCCCTGGCTCCGTGTTTTTAAGTAATTACACCGAGTTTGGGGCTGGAGGTTTCCCGTAAGTTAGTCTAACACACCGTTGAAAGATTAGTTCTACAGAATGTTTTACATATAATAACAGAATTTTATAAACGTCGGTATACATTAATAACTAATGTTTAATGTCTTTACCGTGCCGTGTAAGTCGACAACAGAGGAGACACTTATTGTCAAGCACTGTAAACAAATGTTTATCGACGTTAAATTACAATTTTCGAGAAAATATTATTAACAAGAGTAATGACGGACATGACATCGTGGAAAAAGTGGGAGACAGACTTTGGTTGGGTAACTTCGGGTCCAGACAAGACTAACCATCGACGACACAGAAACATCCACACTACAGTTGGTCTAAACTCTTGAAACTAGGGTTGGAAGCCATGAACCATGTTTATACCAAACCCTCGCCTCCGATAGATTATCTTCAACGTTGACTAAATTGTTTACACATATGGGACGGTAGACTTTTGTCGCAACTTCAGACTTGAATAATAAAATCAACTTTTGCAGACGTCAGGAACGTAAATTTAAGTTTCTTTAGTTGAAGATTTAACCGGTTGTTTTTGACGTAAGTTTACGAAACGGTTTGCGCGCGAGCAAGACTATTCTCCTCCCCTTTTCGAGTCACAATGTGATTTGAGTTTCTCTGACACAAACCACCAATTTTGTCTAATAGCACTTTGGTTTTCAACGACCAAACTAGAAGAGACGTCTCACAAAGTTCAATTTAAATGTATGTATCTGTGTGTTGTATTGTCTCTTATTTCGAGGAGTGTGAGTAGAGGGTAGAAAGATGCCTCGGGGGATCCCCTGTACCTCTTTTTTGAAAAATATTCGACAACTAGAGCGAAATTATTAAAACGCTATAGAGCGTAGGGGCAACGTCGAACATCGCCAGGGATTCGTGAGGAGAGGGAGGAGGTCGACGTCTAACACGTTACGAACTACAAAATCGAGCCTACCCTGCCGCGCTATAGCTTGGACAAGACTATTTTGCTGAGACATCGAGCAACAATGGAACGATACTACATCAGTACAACAAACATAAAAATGTTACCAATACATAGTACTCAATAACTAGGCGCTTTTATAGCTTAGACGCGCGTGTACGGTGAAATACCCAATTTCCCACCCTTTAGAGATTACGCCAAAAGGATCCCTACCAGGCTAGTGGAAAAAAACGAAGGCTAGTAAACTAAAACCTAGTTAAACGGCTATGGCTAAAAAAAGGGGTAGGCTAGAAATACCGTTAGTAATTCTCCTTTTTTTCGTAAGTTCAACAGGGAAGTTCCCAATAAAAAAATAAATTTAACCTATAAAGATAGGTTTACCTATATCGAAGAAAGAAAGGTCCGTCGTAACCTAAGTCAAGTCAACACGTCCGTAACCTAAGTTTTGTTTTAATTCGAAAGTCATGAGCATCAGAATGACGAATGGTTAATCTGTGACGCGGGACGGGTGAGACAACGGCAAACTCTCTTTATTCGTTGGTCAGACTTTTGTTCAGGTTTCTTCGTTGTGTATGTAACTACAACACTATTAAACTTTTGGTTTTGATTCCGGAGTCCTACTGAAATTCTGAACTTGTACCAGTAAAAAAACAAACATTGTAACTTATGTTTTAATTTTTTTCATAAATTTATTTTTTTTTTTATTTTTTTTTAGGGCTAGGGGCTAAAAAAATGGAGGGCTACAAAAACTTTTAGTGCCACTACATAAGGCTAGGGGCTAGGTAGCCTAACCCTGTAAGAGATCAAAAGTGTGGTCGCGCAAAGGGCAAGATCGAAGGCAGGATTCTCGAAAAGCCAAGTCGAGGCCAAAGGGAAAAGACGAGGGCGAAACAAGTGTGGTGTGGTCTCGGCACCAATGACGCAGTGAAACGGAGTAGAATAACGCAGTACTGCATTGGCAAATGCACACAGAAGTATTTACAGTTTAGCGCGCCTTTAGGGAGGTGTAGCCTGGTTGTTGTTGTTAACGGCTAAACCATAACTTAGCGAAAACAACAAAACAAACACAATACTTTGCTTTACCTTCCGTCCTGCTAAATTTCCTTGCTGAAAAAAAAATGACAAATGTCCCCTCCTGAAATGAACCTTGAAAATGTTTTGTAATGTACGTTTAAGTGTCTGAAGAAACCGCCAGAAATTCGTTAGATGAAGGTTCCTGCATCTTGACTCCAATGGATGACATTGAGGTCGAGATACTCATTTACCGCATCGTGATATTTCGATAGCGATAACCATTAGGGGGACGCGGGGGCGCGTCGTGACTTTGTGAACATCAGGTGCGGGTGGGCGTTCCACCCGGGTGGCTCCCCGAAGGGAAGACAGGATATGTTTTTATTGAAAAAAGTCGATAAGCATGTCGGTCACCCCGGGTCGTGAATCTCCGATGCGGTAAATAGAGTATCTTCGACCCCAATGTCATCCATTGTGTATGTCAACAGATGTGTGAAAACT
>NW_011343337.1:0-5218 GCF_000735185.1 Notothenia coriiceps | reverse complement strand
GCCTCCCTCAGCAAAGGTCGGAGGAAAGAACCGCGTCTCATCGTCCTCTGTCCGGTGCGCACTCGCTGTCCTGCTATTTGCCGCGGCACGGCTGCCTGGCGCCTTACCTCAGCGCCTGTTTGTGCACTATAGAGACGCGCGTCGCGATCGGGAACTCTGTCTGCCAAACGGCTGTTACACTGAGCTGGTGTGAGGCTGTGTTCACAGCATATTGTCTCCTTTGGGTGGATCCCCCGGAGAACTCAATGTCGCACTCCCACAAGAGGGAATTTCCTCCTCCGCGGGTTTTTGCGAGGAATGTCAGTTGGAAGACATTTGCACTGCTGCAATCTTTGTTCTTCCCCCTTGTTGCTTTTATTCATTTTGATTTGAAGGGATGTCTCCCATTCCTCTCTGATCACACTTCTTGGGTGTCCTGTCAGAGGTGAGGTGACGTCAGGGAGCCAGCTGTGCCGCCTCTCTCCTTGCCTCTCGGCACGCGAGAGCGGCCCTTTTCCCCTTTGATGGAGGGGAGTGTTCCTTTTTCGCTGTCTGACCAGCAGCTGTTGTAGCCGGAGGCCTGCGGTCGCAGAGTGAGTGATGTCAGGGATCCAGCATGGCGCGCTTCTTTCACTACCTGTCTGACCACGCAGAATCTTGCTGTTCCCCCCTCTATGTATGGTCGCTGGGCAACGGTGGGACCTTCGTTCCCACTTTCTCACAGCGGCTGTCTGGGGTCTGTATTGTTCCCAAGCCTTATCCGTCCAGGAAGGATAGGCACATTGTTTTTGCTTATGTTCCAGGGACGGTGATGCGCCATTACGCATGGCGCAACAGGCATGGGGTGTTATTGAGCAGGTGTGTCTGTGCTTCTAGTGCCGGGCGGACCCAGTGGGGCGCAGACTACATCATGCTTCGCCCTTAACCCAATAGCGATAGCCTTAGAGGGCGAAGCCATATACGAAATAGAACTGAAGTTACCTACTGTAACCCCAGCTTCTATGAGTAAATGGCGCAGCCCTCTAAGCGCTGGGCCCCACTGGCTCCATGAATAGCTGAAGAAAAGTTATTTTGTATGGGAGCAAGTTGTCGGGCCTCCTTCCTATTTATACCGGAAGGGAGCCCGAGGGTGGGGCCCACCTTGCGGGTGGGCGTGGACTACAAGTGTTTCAGTGCTGCGCGGGGGCGCAGGGGGATTACCCAATAGCGATAGCCTTAGAGGGCTACGCCATTTACTCATAGAAGCTGGGGTTACAGTAGGTAACTTCAGTTTTACATGTATACCTTTTCGACTGGGATTGTAATAATACAGAACAGCTGTGAATAACTGCACCACACCCCCCATAGCGTGTGATTGGCTAATACAAGACCCTGTGTGCTTTTTAAGTGATCCCAGTCAGGTGGGCAAGTAAGACATGAAACGAAGGGGAAGACGCGGACAGAGGAAGTGGAACAAAGGAGGGAGAGGAGTGCAACAATGCCAACAATGCCTCTTTACAACTCCACTGAATCTTGACAAGAGGGCCCAATTCCTATCTGACCCCTACGCCCTACCACTACCTCAATTTGCAGTGACATTCTCTGCTGAATAAGCCTCTTTCTTTAAGATGAAGGCTAGAAATACAGCGTCAAGCTTTGGGACAAACTTCCTGGCAGAAACAGAAACGACCACATTTTGCAACTGATATTTCTCATCACGGCTTTAGAAGCGTGAAATAAACACCCCCAAGCTTCTTTGGTGGTACAGGTTTGTTTTTTGGTAATACGTCATTTTTAACTCTCTTAACACTGTGCTTGTTTTATTCAACAGTCCCTGCACAAACCAACCCAGCAGCCATCAGAGAACACTATTCATCAGAATGGTGCTCTGGATTTATGTTACCATGTTTAAAGTGTATTTAAGAGCGCCTGAGGTTGAATTTGACAACTACGTGTTCATTTGAGTGTCCTGTTTTCATTTTTAGAGGATGTGATTAGAATAAACCATATTCCTCCCTATACTTTAATTGAAATGCAGTGTCGGCTATCATTTCTAATCCGCATTTTCAAAGGTATATGACTCGTTAACATGGGGGAGAACAAAGGGAGCAAGAGCTGTGAAAATCTAAAACCGTATTAAAAGATTATCACAGGGTGGGAATACATTTGCATGGTAACAACCAGGAGCAAAGTATTGATTATAATGTGGGATTAAATTGGATTAGGGGCAGGATTTAAAGTAACACTTCCACATCAAAGGGACGCCCCTCCTGTTCAGGGACTAGATGTGGCATTCATTTTTCACATGACAACACAAGTGTCCTGAATCCAAAGTAAAACAAGAATTACAGAATGACATTTCTGCACATGGAGTGCAGTAACAAAATTGTTAATTGGAGCTTTACATTTTAAAGTATACAGGCGTGCTTATAATTCCCAGCTAATGTTAGCTAATATTACCATTTGAAAGACTGTATGTAAGTATATTATGCAGGCTGATGATGCTTTAGCTGCTTAGGGGTTAGAGTCACTGTGCCATTGTACCACAAATATAATGTCCTCATTGGTCTGTCCGTAGATAATTCAGTAGTGTGACAAAGGTAACTTCGTCACTGTGGACTGACGGCTTCGGGCCTTGTAATATTGCACATGTGGTTTGGTTTGAAAGTGTTTCCCCTCCCGTTTTGTCTGTGGCTGGTGATTGGGCTTACCTGGTGCCCTTTGTTGTCTCCTCCCCCCAACCTGTGTCTTATTGGCCTGATTAGTGTGTGTGTATTTAGGCTCTATTTTCCCTGTCAGTGGGGAGGTAGTGTGTGTGAGATCCTTGTGGCTGCTGACTGTATTCAGGTGGACAGCAATTGAGGCTGTGAATCATGTGCCCATGATTTGAATAAATGCCCACACCGGGTTGTATTTGGACGTTCTGCCTCTGCCTCCTTGCTTGGTCGGGCCGCTCAACGGTCAGCTTCACAAGTAGTATACATTATTAATTCAATGGGATCTCAGAAAGTCTACATCCGTCTATAAATACCTAAATTCATCTCACGTTTATGTACAATTTAAATTTTGCATGAACATCGAAGTTTGCATTTCATTTCTTATATCACCATGGAGGTGCCTCTTAGGGTACTGGAGCGATTTACATATTTTTAATAAAGAACGGAGAAACCACTAACTCCAGGGACATTTTAATGCATTATTGCTTTCACCATCAGTTTACAGGACCTGAGAAATATTGAAGTGATGATCACTTCTGATCAATGTTTGTGTTTGTTCGTGTGCTTTAATCTCCTGATGCTTATTGACCTTGTTAAAGCTGTGGAATTAGAGTTAGCTATCTGCTCAACACATATGGCATAAGACAGTACATGCTGTGTATTTCAAATATATTGCAATCAATATGTTGTTAAAGCTGTAATTAATGTTGGTTGTTCTTGCATGATTGTGTCGTGAATCATGTTTTGAGCTGAGGGTGCACTGTGGTTTAGCACGCAGGGGACTAGCTTATCTAGCTCTTCATCCTCCTAAGTGTATCACTCCTCCTGCACGGTATATATTATCTTTAACAATTATGCTTGTGTATATTTTAAATTGAGCCAATTAAATAAACATAAAGCACAGCCTGGTCTCAAGGAACAAGTACAAGTAAAAAAAAATACCTTTGTGTGTTACCATTAAGACATGTTTGTGCTTTGTTTAAAATAGCGGCAATATAAAACGCTCTGGAGTACTATGGAAGTCTTTAAATCTAGTCCAGACAGTCTGGATGTGAAGGAAGCTAAGGTAGAAAGATGGTTCAAACAAGCACTTTAGCAAGACTTTCAACCAATAGACTGCTGTTCGACTGCTGTTCTTGTCTTGACCAAAAGTGAACTGAAGATGTATTTAAGCGGACTGCGTAAGTTGCTTGCGTACCATCATTTATGCAACAAAAAAGTAGTTTTGACTGGACTCACAACACTAACGATATTTTTGAAACTTTCACCGCGACAAAGTTTATGGTGACTGAATAACTTACATACGTCAATTTACATTTTGTAAAAAAAACATATTTATTTTAACCCAAACCATGATCTATTATGTTGAGAAAATACTGAATGTACTCTTCCAACATCAGAGTAGCACATGATAACAAAGGTCCATCTGTAGCTGTGTAAATAACAGGATGTATGATTACCTAGAAGTGTCAGGACTGTTTTAGACATATGATAAGCTATGTGACAACGATTAACATGATGATTCAGCCCCTATGGCAGGGGTGGGGAACCTTTTTTCCTCTCAAGGGCTCTCAACATCCTCCGAGGGCCGTACAATTATTGACCTCTGCTTAAAAATACTAAAATCACAGCCCATTCGTTTGGCCTTTCTTTCATGCTGTGCAAAGAAAAAGCAACCTCTTAATCCAGATATCTTGCCATGACTCGCGCATGCATGCACGTGCACGGTTGTGGTATGACCACCAAAACAGAAAGATATGGACACAAGATGTGTGCAAATGTATTTAGTTTTCTATCCATGTAAACATGATTTAAGTGTGGGGGGGGACCTAACCTCCTCTAGGGGGTTTAGGGGGCATGCTCCCCCGGGAAGATTTTTTTTAAAATGTTGAAGTCAAAAGTATCAATCTGGTGCACTTTGAGAGCAACATTAGGAGATCTATGGATACATCTCTCAACACCCATATGAAACAGAACTGTAAACAGATTTTATTTTTCTTTATGGATATTTTTCAAATCACTCCCCTTTCAAACTGTATTCTTTTTTATTAATAAGAACTTTTTTTACTGTCATATAGTATTATACCTGTTTTATTTTATTCTCTTATTTTTGTATAACTATAATGATCATATAAAGATGTGCCTTTACCTCACTGGTTGTAGAAAAAGCTTCTTATATTTGTTAGCATAGCTAGCTAACCAGGTGCTAATAACAACAAAGTTATTGACTGTATGATCAGTATGACAGATGAACAAATCGCCACTGGGCTTTCAACTAAAGACACAGCCACTCAAAAAAATGTGTACTACAATTTCTGAAGTGCTGGAGTGACGTCCGATTTCCCTGTCAGACGAGACATATACCACGTGATGACCATGGTGATGACACTAACGTTAGGCTCGTGTTGTGTTCAAGGACCCTGACCTTGGCCAGGAAAAACAAGCACTCGCTTGTTTCATTCGTTTGCGGTCTAGATTTCTTAATTTTTTTTCTTTTTTGCGTGTGTTTATAAATCAACTCGAGGGCCGTACCGAATGGTCTC
>NW_011343336.1:0-9001 GCF_000735185.1 Notothenia coriiceps | reverse complement strand
GACTGGATATATCCCCCCCCCCCCCCCCTCTCTCTGGTCGCTACAATGAGGAAAATAAATTACGGGCCCAAAGTTTTATTTACAAGTATTAAAAGTAAGCAGAGGACACCAAACCAACTGAGACCTGTCTGTCCGCTGCATCTACGCACACACTACCACACACACATACAGCTCCTAAAGCATATAATCAGGCTACAGCCGTTGTGTATTATTATGTGAAGCACTAAATGGTTTTAGAAAAATATCAACTCTTTAGGGTTTAGAGGCTTCAATACTCAAATTTCCCCTCCTCGACTCCTCGGTCCTCCGGTAGTGACCCGGAAATGAATTTCAGCGCGCCATTTTGAAGGACATCTAATTTCTCTAAATGCACACCGAGGACCGAGGATCGAGCGTCAAGGAGGCTCTCTGGAGGAGCTATAACCGAGGATACACTGATGGTTCCTCCACTGCTCCTCCGCGGATGCATTTCCGGGAACGGTGGAGGCGTGACGCACGGCCGGACTTAACTCAGCCAATGACAGCTCTGCATGCATTCCCTGGATATTATTTTAGAAACTGCTTTCATCGCGTCTCGATGTTTCCTGAGAGAACAGCTGTGAGACCTGTCCGTGCAGAAAGCAGAGCAGTGTGTATAATATATACCACTCAGTATAACAGTCCTACTCTCTTTGCTTTAGTTTAGTAGATAACTACAAACAAAGACTCGATATTTTTCTAAGACCATTTAGTGCTTCACATAATAAAATACACAACGGCTGTAGCCTGATTATGCTTTAGGAGCTGTAGGTGTGTGTGGTACAGTGTGAAGGTGTGTGTGTGGTACAGTGTGTAGGTGTGTGTGTGGTACAGTGTGTAGGTGTGTGTGTTGTACAGTGCGTAGATGCGGCGGACAGACGGGTCTCAGTTGGTTTGGTGTCCTCTGCTTACTTTTAATAGCCTACTTGTAAATACAACTTTTGGCCCGTAATTTCAATTCCCCATTTCAGCGACCAGAGAGAGAGGGGGGGGGGATATATCCAGTCTCTGATTGTGTTACGTTATTATGAGAGTGCTCTCATACTTTAAATTGTATATATTTATATAAATATATTTGTGTGTGTGTGTCCGCATCTGTAGCCTGTTATTGTCTCATTATACAGCACTCTCAATTAATTCTAAGTAAATATATAAGTGGTCATGAACACATCTGTCCGTCAGACAGAGTGCTGCTCTGCCTCCTGTCATTATTAATGGACGTCTCTTTAAAATGACCGCTCAGAGGAGAGGAGTTCTCATTTTTCTAACTGCCTGCTGCTTCCCCTCCTCTCTCCTCGGTTCCCCTCCTCAGTCCTCCGCTCGCATCTCCTGTGGGCGGGACTAAGTCTCGATATAGGAGTCGAGGATAGGAGTCGAGGAGGGGAAATTTAAGAATTGAGAAGCCTCTATAGTTTGTAGATAGGCCTATCTACAAAGCAAATACAGAGAGTAGGCTTGTTATACTGAGTGGTATATATTGCTCTGCTTTCTGCACAGACCTCACAGCTGTTCTCACTGTAAACATGGCGTCGCGATTCAAGCAGTTAATAAAATAATATCCAGGGGTTGCATGCAGAGCCGTGATTGGCAGAGATAAGTCCGGCCGTGCGGCACGACTCTTTAAACATCAATGTTGCCGGAAATACATCCGCGGAGAATCTGCAGAGGACCCATCAGTGTATTCTCGATTATAGCTCCTCCAGAGAGCCTCGTCGATGGTCGATCCTCGGTCCTCGAAGTGCATTTAGAGAAATTAGACGTCCTTCAACATGGCGCGCTGAAATCCATTTCCGGGTCACTACCGGAGGACCGAGGATTCGAGGAGTCGAGGAGGGGAATTTAGAGAAACAAGAAAGGCTCAATGTGTGTGATAGGCTAAGGGGCGGGACATCTCTAAGCGGTTGACCAATCACCAAAGAGCCTGCCAACTAACCAACCAGAGCGGACAGGACTCTGGTTTCAGAAAGAGGGTGAAAAGAGGTGCTGCAACACAGGCAGTACCATAAAATATAACACGTTTTGAACCTTAAAGCATGTAAACATACAAAGTGGAGGCACACAATACAATACCTTTTAACATGGTAGCATTTTAATTATGAGAATAAGCATGTAATTAAAAACGCTGCTGTTGTAAGTACAGCCGCACAGGGCTGCTAGCATGCGTTTATATATTTTTTAAACCATTCCCCGGCCTAGCCACATACAGTATGTACCTGAAGACCCCTGTTCTCCTGTGCATTTGATGTATTGGTTTCTCTAATTCTGGTCTTTTTTATTCAATGTTATGTAGGCTTAAATTATTTCAATCTTGTCATATTCAGTTTTTTTTTTACTGTTTTCTGTTGCTTATTCTCTTAATCTCTTTTCTTCGCCTATCTCTATGTTTCTTCCATGACTTGCTTTGCTTATACAGTACTGAATTTGTGTGTTAGAACCAGATAGAAGGTGCAACCAAACTAAAAACCATGTTCCCCTCTCTGTTGAGATAATGTCACAACATTGTTTTGATTTTTATCAAACATTTTACTGTTGCAGAATTTAAAACTGACAGAGAAATCATGAATGTTCTATAGCATCTGTACACCTGCTAATATTCGATCTTATCAACAGAGTTTACAGAACTTGAGTTTATTATTTCACAAGTTTAATATAATTATCAAGTGTCAAATTGATAAAATTAGCACAATGAATACCCATCAAAACATTTCAGTAAGGCATTTTTTCTGGGTGTCTCAAATACATTCAGCCTGAATCTAAATAGCTACTGTCCCCTGAATTCCTCTCTTGTGGGTATTCCTGGGAGTAACATGACCCCAAGTTATGAGTTCACACAAACAATATTTTAATAACTAAAGTAGGAAAGAGCATGTGTGATACATATAGAGAAAAACAAATACATTTTTGAAAGCCCACTTCATCTGTTTGTCCCAAGCTCCAACAGGACTTTGTGTCTTACTTTTAAGAGAAGGAAACAAACACAAATGTCAAGGTTGTCTCCAAACAACCACCGAGAGCTCCTGATTAATTCCATTGCGTCAGTGGTAAAACGTGTATGTTATTTTTTCTTGAATTAATTGCAGTGATCATGGTTCAGTTTGTCCTCTGCTGCAGCTCCGTTGGTCTTGGTGTTGAGAAGTCCCTGTCCAGGCCTCCCGGGGCAGTACCAGCTGGGCCCCAGGCGATACCAGCTCTGGTACAGTCCCCTCCAGCTCAGACACCCCAGAGCGCCCCCTAGCAGCTGTGTGGGGAACTGAGGGAAGTAAGCTAAGAGACAGAGCAGAAGAAAGATCCAGAGCCAGAGCAGGAGAACACAGAACAGGAAGAGGATCCTCAGAGGGCCACCTGAGAAGCCACCCAGTTTCAGGTAAGGGCCAAACACAGCGATTTCCTCTGCCAACAGCAGGCAGCAGAGACAGAGGAGGAAGACATCTTCTGAAACTTCATACCCCCTCCACAGCATCCCAGCTCTGAGGCACTCTGACTTACTCGCCCCCTCTTGCAGCACCAACAGAGGCTGTCCATTGGCGACCTCCGGGCTGTTGAGTAAACGTTCGTAGCAGCTTCCGGTGGTGTTCTCCAGAAGGTCCAGGAGTTTGCAGAAACCGACCCACAATCCGCCTGCCGCCCCGAGCCGAGAGAGGTGACGGATGGACAGAGAGATGGAGCGACGGATGGAGAAGGAGAGGAGGAAGACGAAGGAGCCAACAAAGATGCAGGTCCAGCCCCAACCAGAGCGCAAGAATATCCTGGAAGAAGAAGAGGGGAGATTTGATGAGGGTTGGAAGGTTAGTGAGAGACTATGGAAGTAGAAGTAATGGGAGGAAATTAGATTTTGTCATTTTAAAAATGAAGTATTTATTACACTAAACATCAGGGCATTTATTCCACATTTAGAGTTATATGAACGCAGCCACTGGTAGTCCTATCCCTTAATGGTTCCTATTCAGCAAAAGTTCACACATTGCAAGGTTAAGCAGTTGATCTAATGGTACATGGTACACAGAAGTGCTATCTATCAATTTACCTATTTTCTTTTCATTCTGATTGTCCGTTCTTTATTTTGATGTCGCTCTTTCTGATGTCTCTTCCTTTTTTAGACGATTCAACATATCAGAAATAATCTGTTGTCCCTTTATCTACAGTGGTTAATTCAGTTTTAAATATAATCAAAAATCACTGTTAGTTACTTTTGTTGGTCATTGTATACATTTTTCCTCATCATTACTTTTTTATGTTGTCAAAAAGCCAACAGGGTTTAATCTGAAAGGGGTCTTCAGACTCTTCATGATCATTGTCACAACAAACGGAATGGTTCAAAGAAGACAAGTGTACAGGAAGTAAACAGGAAGCAGCCTCACCTGTAGAGGAAGTGGGTTTTCTTGGCAAAGACGCTGTGCTGGGAGACCCAGAAGCTTAGTGCAGGGCCGAACATCACCAGTACCGACAGCACCAGATGGAAGTGCTTCCGGAAAATAGCGCTACCCAGGAACCGGGCCGCCAGGTCCGTCAGGACCACGAGCACCGTGTTGAAGAACATCTGGACCCAGAACTGACCAGATGTAAAGCTAACTCAATATTTCTATATGAGAATGACACTTCTGCTGGCTTTTAATGCAGCAACCTGTTGGTGTAGATTATACACTTTGGACCAAATAGCATGCACTGTTTAATGTGATAATCCTCTCTCGAATGCACTTAACACACAGGTTGATGCTGTGGATCACCTCTGGTGCATAACACAACAATCCAGCTTACCAAGTAGTCCAAACGTACTACAAAAACTGCATTTTTTTCAGTTTGACAGTGGATCCATCAGTCTATTGATCGAACACTAATCCAGTTTGAGAAATCCAAAGATGCTGCTGTGTAGTAAAACTAGTCGAAGTCCATTTGTGTTAGCTGCTAGTGTTCGGAATCCATGCGTAGAGCTTACTGCATACAAGGAATGAAGGGACAGCTGGACCCTAGCATTCCACCAACTGAAAATAGGTGCTCACTGTAAAACCCAACCACGAAATTCTTTAATCCAGTAGGAGCTCCTTCTCCGGACTCAGTGCTGTTTAAAATATCTGCAAGTAGTTTCAGCACAGAGTAAGCTACAACTGAACAATGCAACCAAACCGCATGACAGTTGTTTTGCGGGTTTTTCCTGGGAAGAGTTTCAGTCTTATCTGATCTTTAAAACAGGTCTCCCTGGTTTGTCATTCCTTTTCTTCTCTTCTCCCATTAGATTACTTCTGCAGAAATGCAATGTCCTCCGCCGTGTTTCACTCAGCAATGGCCACCACTGTGTTACCGTAAGGCTTCCATTGGTTTGATTTGAGAATACTTTCCCTGTACCAACTATCTCAGTGAGCGTGGTGTCTCTGCTCTTCTCCGTCACTCACACCCACCTTGTTCTCGCCCCGTACATATGTCTGCAGGGCCTTGAAGGTGTCACATTGCTCCTGCTGGGTTGCCTGAAGGGGACAGAGAGGTTGAGCCAATGACATGGGTTCCTTAGGTTGTAGTATCGATTGCCAGCTGAATCTGAGTCTCATGGCACTGCTTAGTTTGAGCAGTATCATGCAATCCATTGTAAGAGAAAAGTCCTGAGTTGACTACAATGATGTGAAACTAGATGTAATGAGTCAAATTGTGAGTGTATTTTTATGTTTTTGAGTGTGTGTGTGTGTGTGTGTGTGTGTATTAATAGCAATAACCTTTGTACTGTATCTGCACTGAGACTCAGCTGTTGCAGCAGTCTGTCTCTGTCAATCAGAAAATGGTAACACACACACACAGTCCACATTTGTAATCCTTATTCTCCTTTCTCTCAGGTATTACCTACTTTAATCAAATGTCTTGATATGACCCAATTTTATCAACAACCACATATTAATATTTTATCCACCGAGCTCCTTGAGAAAACAAGTTGACTTATAGGCTCATCCTGGTTCCACCTAAATTAGCAAGTATATACAAGTTTTTCAAAGACGGGAAAATGGTGTTCAACGTTGCGGACACACAGGTAGCTATTTCTGTCTTTCTATCAAACTCCTACAAACAATAAAATACTAACTAATACATATAAATGAGTTTCATTATGTTTTATGTCATTTATAATTTGAAATCAGGTTGGTTTTGTGAATGTTAAGCATTTAAATACATTTGAATTGTCCAAATCCTTGCAGAAATTAATAGCATTACAGCGGGTGAAAATGAGCATTTCCAATGGGTGTTATATTTCCATCTCTGCCAATCGCAGCTGGAGCCGATGAACACCATGACTACTGCAGAGTCATTTGTCCTGGGAATTTTAACATTTCACTCTGAAGACAAAAGCCAGATGTTAGGTGGTGTTATTGGATGTTTTACATTTAAAAACAGTGTTATAGCAAATGCATTTTCTTGCCTGCCTAAAGTATCTGGAGGGGTGCATTGTGTCATGTCCCAACTTGGTGGAACACTTGATTGATATTTCCACTGAAAAAAAAAAAATGTTACGACCGCTTAAGTGTCATATAAAATAAGGTAAGTTCCTCTAATTTGAAGCACTACCCCTTTATATCTTTCTTCTCTACCCTGCTGTACTTTGTATTTCTGAATCGTCCTGTCAATCTGTTCTCTTCAACACCTCTCTGTCATCAGTCCAGAAATACAGGTTGACCTGATAAGTGTTAAATGTCTCCCATGTCTTTTTCCAACTGCGTGCCATGTTTAAACCTTCTAATTAAGTTACAGACAGCATTTTTTTACATCACATCTGAGTAATAAATACCAGGAATTCACAGTAACAATTGTTTTTATTTCTATTCAAGCTCAATGTAAAAATAAAAAGGCAATGTTTTTACATACTTATGGACACCTAAATTATATATTTTTCTGGGTCAATCCAAACAAGTCTGCAGTGATTATGATTAACAAATTACCGGGAACCACACTTCTTATTTGTGTTGGAATGTCTTGTACTGCTCAGATGTCTGTCCATGTTATTTTTCTCCAATGACTCAATTAGTGAGTTCACTTAAAAAAAGAAGCTATTAATAACAGTGTCCAGACAAATAGAAACACTTCTGCAAGGCAATGTAACCTTATCACTAGCTCTGCAACAGATCCTACTTATGTGAAGCTATTCATGTTTGCAGGCTGTGCAATTTTTGCCATGATGACACACATACAGACTCACAGGCTGAAAACAAACCAGCTTTGCCATCACGGCTGATAACAATGCAACTGCATTATTTTAATATCAGTTTTTCCCCCCTGTTGTTTTGCTATGTACTTTGCGTAGCTAACATACGTTAGTTACTTGCTGCATTACATTATATTAATTTGTAAGTTACAGTTTTATAGAAATTAAGATTCTATTGTTCAATTTGGTGTTACTGGTGAAAGTCAGTAATCATGATACAATAGGCTGCCGTAGCCTACTTTATTTATTAGCAAGAAGTGTGATAAAACATTACATTGCACAAGACTAATAATATTATATTTTAACTTTAACATATACTATTTTATTGACCTCTGCTTTAATCTGTTTTATGATTGTTTAGATTTGACTGTACAAAATATGTTTCTGTTACTAATAAATATATAGCTCCACAGCACCTCGAAGAGTTATATTAAAGTAATAAACTGTGGCACCACTTACCATTATTATATTTGTGTTGCTGCTCTACAGAAAGATTAAATATGTTGGCTACAAAGCATAAAGATGTGAACAGGTTAAACGCATATATCATATACTATATCCATTTGCTGTTTATGAGAATATATGAGCATATTACAATGTTTCTTCCTCCTGAATCCTTTATCCTGAAAGCATACTGCCACCATGTGGAACATCGGTGAGGACACAATTTATACCAACAAGGACAATTGCTCAAAGCCTGAACAGTTTAATTTGAGTAAAAATCCTGTGTACAGATTTTGAATTCTGCCTTGAATTTCTTTTTCATTTTTTGTAAAGCATTTAAAAAAACGACATAGATAAGTATGTCTACAAATATCTGATCAAACGTATGTAAAAAACATCAGAAAAAATGACATAGATGAGAATAACACCTACGTCACTTCCGGGCGAAAATTACGACCCCACCCACTTTTGGGTGAAAACAACGCTGTCATTTGAATGGCAGTCAATACAAATTGATTGGCTAGAGCTTGTACTGGCATATGATTCGATTGGCTAACGCTTCCGTCGAAGCTTCAAAGGTAGAACATTGCTCTACTTTTGAAGCGAGCAACGCAAAGCTACGCTTTGCTCCCACAATGCAGTTTGGCGAAGCGTGGGGTCACCCCATTCAAAGTGAATGGGCAGAAGCGTTGAAGCTTCAACGCACGCCTCCGTGTGTAGGGGCCGTTGTCGCTTGCCGGCGGGGGGGGGCTGAAACTCGACCAACAACCAATCACATGAATCTCCCGCCCCAGACACACAAGCACGCGGTTTGATTGGCTAGAGCTTGGACTGGCATATGATTCGATTGGCTGACGCCTCCATCGAGGCGTCAAAAGTAGAACATTGCTCTACTTTTGCAGCGAGCACCGCAAGAGAAGCTACGCTTTGCTCCCACAATGCAGTTCGGCGAATCGTGACGTCCCCCCATTCAAATTGAATGGGCAGAATCGTTGAAGCGGCAACGCACGCCGCCGTGTGTAGGGGCCGTTACTCTCATGAGCGAGGCGGAAAATAACTGTTTTATCATGCCAAAAAGCTGCAGTGTCGTTTATTGCACCTCAAACATTAAAACAAATCCAGAGTTACGTTGTTCTGTACTTCCTCTAAGAAAAAAGGAAGAGCTCAGTGGCTTCAGGCTTGATCACCATTCAAATGAGTAGTATAGTATGGCGAAAATATGAGGGAAAACAACATAGTATGGAATGTATATAAATATAAAAATAAAGTGAAGGAACAGCAAACCGAGCGGTCTACGAAATGAGACGGCCTGGCTTACGGAGGACTTCCTGTTTGCGTCACCTGACACCCGCGGTCCGTAGCACT
>NW_011343335.1:0-39620 GCF_000735185.1 Notothenia coriiceps | reverse complement strand
CTCCCCACCTCTGCTACTCACCCCCGCGTCAAAGTAAACTGCACACTGAATTCAGATTATTTATCTTTCTCTGATATGGACATAAACGCGAGTGAAGTCTAATCTGACAGGACGGAGACACGCAGCTCTGCTCACCTGCAGCTCCTCCCGCTGTGATGCAGCGGTGAACGGAGCAAAACACACACACTTCAAGTCAGATCATCACCCTTAGCTATTTTAATTACCTCTCAAACTACCTAAACTAGTTATAAATATATTTATTTTTACTGTCGGCCGGGTCACTCATTACTGGATCAGCTGCTGCTTGAGACAGACACTGACGCTGTCCGAAGAGAGGGAGGAAAAAGAGAGGCTCCGTGTATTTTATTATTATATTATATAGAGTCGTTATTCATTTGTTTTAAAGCTCAATAAATACAAAGAAGACCTTTGACCGGCACTTTTATAATTTTGTCCGGAAGATTTAAACTTTAATACACGTTGACTGGCGAAAAACTCTGCCCGGTTCCCTCGGCCCCCACCGCGGAGAATAAACAGAAGGGCAACCATGACAACCATGCTTCTTCGCTGCTTTTGTGGAGGAAGTTACAGCGCCACGTACAGGCTCCTGCATATGTACTGCAGCTTCTCCAGCGGTTGGAGCTAAACGGAGCTGTCTCGTGTGGACAGACACTATCCGGTGAACATTGCGTGTGGACGGAAGCTTTTTTGCGATTGCGTTAATCCTATGCGTTTAGCCGTATGCGTCCTTGTGGAGCCGGGGCCTAAGTGCAGCAAAGTACTTGGTGTGAAAGCGGCTACACATACACACTTTAAGTTCTTAGGAAAACGTTATTGTTCTCAAGTATTTAACGCAAGTCAAAGTAAATAAATTATGTTGCACTTAAATAAGAACGGATTGTTTGCCAGTTACACAATCGCCACCAGCCTGACTCTAAAATGAGCCTTACTGTGAGTAAAGTGCAGAGTGATCTAACTGTGGGCTGATCTTCAGTTCAAGTTGAATTCAGGTTAGCCAGTTTACATAAACCCTGTGACAAAGTATCCCTGTTTCCCTGAGTAAACTAATCCAAACACAGTGAGATAAATGATGCGAGTGCTCACCCCCCGACCCTCCAGCTCCATCTTGGTGACGGGCCATGTTTCCTCTCTCTTTGTGTAGAGCAGCATGTCCTCGTAGCTCTCCAGGAAGCCTTTGGGACTCTGTGTTAACGCAACAAACAACACACAGACTTAATAGTTACTGATGGACAAATGTGTCCAGAGAAATAGAAGACTGTCCCGTTTATACGTGAAGATGTAAATGAGTAGTGTTTTTACCTTGTTTGCCTTCACCATTAACCCTGCAATCATTTGCTTCCCGGTCTCCATGAAAAATGTGCGGTGAGTTTCATCTAGCAACAGGAACTGAAAAGAAAAGCATCATCTCATTAGATATCCGAGTTCTACATATCTCTGACTTGAAGTGGAATACATGGCATTTGCAGTAGTAGATAAACGCAACAGAATTGAACACATCCAAAATATAAACATTTCTGCTTCAACTTCGGCTCTGCAATTGTCAATGCATGAAACTGGTTTTTTTCCCGAGACTGAAGAACAAAGCTTAAAATCTAAAGTTCTAAAGATAAAAGTATCATCCATTTATGTTTTCTTTATGTATATATTTTGTACCTTTCCAAAGCATAATTCAACAGAACAGAGACCCCTGGCTCGACCTGCCTATGGGTGCTAAGACTACACCTGAACAAAGGTTGCATATTACAAACTCCGGTAGGTTAGAGTCTCGCTACAAGGTTTCTACAAGAGTGTCATTACATTGTGTATGAGATCATGAATGGGGGTCCAGCAAAACAAAAAAGCAATCTATATTAGAACAGGAATCAAGCACTGCTAAGTACAACCTAGCTCGTGAAGCTTATTTGTAACCACAATGTTGGAAAAGGACCGACATTTAGAAGTGGGTTTAAAAGGCTGAACAAAGGGGAGGGGATTATGACAATGATTGCATCCAAACAAAGAAAAGGATCTGGATAACATTGGCAGGGTTTAGGAGCTCAAACACACCTGGAATGCTTGTCGCACACATTGGAGCTTGGCAAGGAAGTCTTGGTCCCCAAAACATTCAAGTAATTCAGTCCTGGGAAAAAAAGAAAGACAGAGATGTATGAAGCTCAATGAAACACTGACAAAGAATCCTTTTATGAAGTTGAAAGGGCAAACGTGTAAGCAGAGAAGAATCTAGAATACACATGCAGAGGACAGTCATATTCCTCTTCCTCTTGTTCTTCTTCTTCTTCTTCTTTTGATTGCTGAAATAAGTGATGTGTACCCGTGTTTAGTTGTGTTGGCTAGTTGATTTTTGCAGGGGCCATGACTCAGTTCAATGTTTACTCTTTAGCTTCTTTTTTTGTTTTGTCTAAGGGAAATATCTGGGAATTTAGCTGCTACAGTAAATGCTCCATTATGTTCTTCCCCAGCTAACGGATCACTTTTTCTTTGTGCTGTTCATTCAGGGTAGGTATTGTGCAGCGGATTTTTTATTGAAAAGTCCAGAATCGGCTGATAATCGGTCGGTTCGTCACTACCGACGACTCCTTTGACATTACACACAAACATTTAACCAACTTTAAGTAAAAAAACAAGATTTAACACAGCACTAATGCACTTTTTAGCTGCAGTTGTTAAACTTCACAGTTACCTCAGGGACCTATAGGGCACTTTGCCCTCCCGCACCAGACACAAGGCTTCTTCATAGAGAGCTGCAGGCCTCAGAGGCTGGTACACACCTTCCAGAGACATGGCATCAAACAGCTGGACAGAAAAAAAAAAAAACAGTATGTGAAGTGTACTTGGTACAAATATAAGTACAAATAAGTGTCTGTTACAATGTATTCCAGTTATTTGGGAACTGACCTCTGCAGCCGAGAAGAAGGAGTCGTCGGAGGTAACAGTTGTGTCATCGTCATCGTGCAGTCTGTGGAAACTCTCCACTTGAGGCAAGATAAGAGTTCCTTCACTCTCTGCCAAAGGAACACCACAAACTCTGACTGACAGGGCAAGAATCGAAACACAGGTCAAAACAGGAATATGAAGAGTGTAGCCCCAATGTAAAAAACAGAAACGGTATTCCTACTGATACACACCAGGACTGCATCATCCTACGGCAATAATGAACCATAACGAGTTATTTTTGTCATCGAAACTCAGCTATTCTTCAAACTTGTGCCTGTAATCCAAATGTGTTCCCCTTGATTAATAATATCGTTAAACCTTATACGTGAAACCAACATGACGCTTACCGAAATCTGCTAGCACGCTGTCTGTCGGGATACTGCTGCCAAAATCCTCCTGCAGGTGGTAGGCCCTGTGCAGAAGGGTCTCCAACTTCTCAGCAAACACGTTATTATGGGATTCAACCTGTAATGAAAAGGGAAAAGCATAAAACAAGTAAAGATCATGGATTTGTATGTAAAAAAAAAAGGGCTTTAGTCCAGGATCAGTTCCATTACCTTTCATTGTAATTCATTAGAAATGTGCAACAAAGAACAGCAGGTGAAATCCCAGCTAAACAATGCAATTCTAGTCTGTATGCAAGCTGGAAAGTCATTCAACCATGTAGAAGAGTTTTGTGCAGTTTGTATTGGTAATCATTGTTAGATTGGTTACCATAGGAAGCTCAGCACATGCGGCCCCCTGCAGAGCGAGGCTGTGGTTGCTGGAGGACGAGCTGGGCTGATGGCGGATATTCAGGGCCTGCTCCCACTTTCGTAGAGCTTCCTCAAACAGCTCCATCCCTTCAAGCAATAGAGTGGTAAGACTTTAGCAAACTGTTTATTTGTGAGCTTGAAAATAAAGGTTTGAGATGGAAAGTACTGCAAATGGCACAGAAAAACAGAGTTACAGTGTTTGGAGTTACTTCTTAGTTGTTTCAGTAATAGGGCAAATCCTCGTGTCAAAAAAGCAGCTGATTGCAGGTTTAAGGGACCTGAGTTTGTACGGTGTAAAGAGCAAAGAATTCAAATTCTTCATGAAGGCTAATCCAAATACCACAGCACTACGGCTCCAAGAGTCCAACAATAACCTTATTAAACCCTCCATTTTCTTGACTCGTTCTACATTACCAACAGCAGAAATGTAATGCTGCATTATAGTCATGGGTTGGGGGAAAGCTGTGTTAAACTATCAATATTATCAGATTATTCTAAAACCACATAATAATGACTTTAACATTATACTCAAGATGCAAATGTTACAAGTCATCCAAACCAACTGCACATTTGAGTATTGTCCCTCCTAGTGCCAATGCAGCATTTGTTTTTTACCATAGTCACCAATAACTGGAGTACTTTATTAATCCTTAGAGGTACAATAGAGCAACTTTATAAATAGATACCCATTATATAGAGATTCTCTGCATTTGCATCCTCCATAGCTCCCGACTCTTCCACCACGGGCTCCGCTTCCCAGGGGGTGGACGGATTGGCAGACTGATTTGGAGAGCTTGGGACTCGCATCTATGACAGGAGCAGACAAGACAGAAAAAAAAGGCATATTAGAAAAATGTAGAAAAGGGAAAAACTGTGAGCAAAAATGTACAAATATGTTGCAAATAATTAAACTTACAGATGCCAGGCTGTGTGAGGAGCTTGAGTGTTTGCTTGGGCCCAGGGAAGAAATTCCACTCATGGTGTCATTGCTGCGATTGCTGGGACTCATCATCTGTCGGCCAGTAAATTGGCCTGTGGAGAGAAAAACATTCTCAATAGATGTTGATACAGCAACCACAAAGCATTTGTTTTAAACATCTCAAATGACTCTTCGTCCAAACACTGAGTCAAGCACACCTCTCTTTAATGACGAGGGTCTTCCTGTCTTCATCAGCGCCTCAGGTATTCCCACTGTCTTCTGGCCATCCTTCCCTTGTGTTACCTGCTTCCTTTTTCTCCCCCGCCTTTTCAGCTGATGAGCGGTGAGAGCCAATGCGACACTGCCCAGCGCCGTGGCAAACAGCACCTTCTTCAAGCTTGGGGTGAGCTTTAGCTGAGAAAATATGGACTGAAAGCAGAGGAGGAAAACATAAGGTGTTGATATAAAGGGCTCTACCAAAAATAAATTCAGCCATTGTTACTGGGGTTTTTGAAAAGTGCTTGTGTGTACATATGCAAAGCTTAACTGAGGCAATGTGTTTTACCTGCCCAAATGTGGAATAGAGAAACACCGGTATCTCTGCTACAGTCATGGCTAACGCCTGAGCTATGGACATCCCGTCTGCTCGTTTGCATGACATCTTAAAAATGGAAATGCCTTCAGGGCACAGCTATTTTCAAATTCACCCTAATCGAGGTGTTGTCTCTGCTTTGAGGTCAGCCAGCTCAGGGCCTGCTGATGAACCGGCTGTCCTCATCCACTCCCCGAGCTTTGGCTCCACACTGGTCCAATGTTCGATTGTAGATTTATTGCCCTTTAATAAAGACATGAATTATGGAAAAGACCAGGTTGTTGCAGCTTCCTCATTCAGTGATAGATTACATTACAAAGCTTAAGACGATTCATCAAAAGACAGTTTATCATCACAGGAACTTTGAAACTGGCTCCAGGGCAAAACTCTCAAGACACAGAATCAACATGCAAAAAGCTGCATTTATAATAAGTTGCATTAACTGTTAAGCAGCCGAGCAGCTTGACACTCTGCCAGCTACTAAGCTATCTACGCTGTCTGGTCTGCAGCCAGTTGACCAGCCTGCCCCACACCTGCTACACATGACAAACACCAGGTGTTAAACCTTTCTGGCTTTCTCTATTTGGTGCAAAACCAACTAATACAATAAGAAAATCGATTTCTTCTTCTGTTATATAGCACCTTTCATACAATCATGCAGCCCCCAAGTGCTTCACATAGCAAATTGAAACAGAAGACAAAATAACAATGTAAAATAGACAATAAAAACATTTTGTAAGCCAATTACAATTAAAAAACAAAGGTTGAAAGTGAATACAAGTCACTATCATAGTGATAGTGACTTGCAAACAGGAGGTTTGCAATCGGAAATTAAGAAAGTAAAAGCAACAGCGAGGTTGCTAGCTGAACAAACATGAAACTAGGTAGCATACAGGCAGCTGAGAACATAAATCATTACAGCCACCACGTTATTAAAATAATAGATACAAATACACAGCAAGCCTGTGTATTGTATTTGTTAAAAATATTATTGACAAGCTAAAAAAAGCACTCACAAGTAGGCAAAAAGCCCTCAATCTCACAAGCAAAAATGCTAACGTTAGCTAGCATTTTGGGCTAGCCTAGCTCATCTGTCACTTCACATCACAGCATCATGATCCGGTCAACCGGACACCGTGAGCAGCGGTGCTTTTAAACTGACATCTCACAGGTTTCACCGGCTCTTTGTACAGCTAACCAGTGGTAACTAACATCATAATCAATCACACAGGTACATACCGTGAGCATTAAAGGCGCTAGCAGGAAAGGGCATTCCTGTGTCACAGTTAGTGAAAGCCGCACACTAGCTTTTTGCTAGGGGGAGGTGTTTTTGGTGCGTAACGATACTGACGCAATTCCAAAGCCAATGGAAGGAGGAGGATAGAGGTTCACTTTTTTTCTTGGCCAATCGGATGGAAGAGAGGCGGGATAAGTTTTTTAAAAGACCAATCAAATCATCGATCAAAGAGCATCATCCCTGAATGAACATAACACTCACAAGGTAAACTGTCGGAAAATTTACCACATGTATTTTTCAAAACATACAATCAAATGTAATATACATTATATGAAAGCATAACACATACCATCATATAATATCATATAAAATTACATGTTACACATGTTTTGAGATGTACACGAAACATAACTGTACATGCAATGCCAATGAATGGCAGGCATGTGATTATCTGGCTGGGTGTTTTTATCTGAGACTAATGTTTGACAATGCTTATTAAATATGTATAAAAAGGTGAGAATATGCAAACAGATACATGTATAATTGTAGGCTACGTTGTTGTTGAGTATTTCGTTGTTTTATGGGCTCAGGTGACACTTTTATTTTGAAAGGTCGGCCCGGAAGCCTTGTTCACAGAGAAAATGTTTATCAGGCAGGCACTGTAATGAGAGATAACGGTAAAAAAAAAACTGGACGTATTTTAAGATAACAATTAATTCCAACATGCAATCGATTAACCAACAGTAGTGAAAGTGTTTATCTGCCTGGGGATGAAGGTTAACCTGACAAGAAAAGGATCTTGTAGTGGAAAATAGACCGGGAGCGGCCATTAAAATCTGTAAATATGAATTCGTCTGATCATGAGTTCTCCTCGGATAGGCTTGTCTTTCTTGCCGCTTCTGCCTCGAGTTAATCGGCTGCGAAAATGAGTTCGCTAGGGCTCTCAGAAGCGGAGCTATCGCAGCCTGGGCCTTAATATGAAATATCAGGTACAAGCCGGTTATTTAATGTATGTGTACTCAAAACAAAGAACACTTACTGAATATATTGCAGATAGTGTACAATTGTAAGGTGTCTCAGTGTTTACTTGTTCTCCTTATAGGACTATTCTACTACTGTAAGCCAATATTGTACTTTTTACTGCACAACATTTATCTGACAATTTTAATTGTACTAGTTTATTTTAATGCTAAACAGTATTAAGTAAGCTCCACCTTGCAGCTACAGCATTAGTGATGCTTACACACCAATGCATACATTATAATAATACTGTAATTTGTCAATTTTATTTTGTTAATCAGAAAGAGAAAAATAAATGACGTCCGAATAACCCAAAGGGGTACATGCCCTATGGTTGTTTTGTCTCACTTTTGTAAGAGAAAATTATTATCAAAAAAAGCTGCAAATCCAATCATCTGTGAAATATTTTTGCATTTAAGTGACGATTTTTTTTGTCATTTATGTACATTTTGAGTACAATGCATTTGTACATTTACTTATTTAACTGATTAACAGAGTATTTCTACATTTTGATAATTACTACTTTAAGGCCTACCTAAGTGAAAGATCTGAGTACTTCATGTATGGAAACATGAGCTGGATGTCCGGTAGGCTCCTTCCAGATGAACCTCCTCAACACGTTCCCTGTCGTCCCCTCAGATGCTCCGCTGGCTCGGCCTGCTCAGCCTGAGCCTTCCTCTCTTGATCTGGTTTTGGCATGTACTCACACGGGACGGTCCGACGGCCGCCCTGCAGGGACACGGGCTCCAGGGCTACAGGAGGATCGGCCCCATCCAGAAGGACCAGGTGAGAGGACTAAATACATCACTCACAAAATACATCCGTTAGGGTCTTAGTCCAAGTCATAGCTCGTTTTGTTAGTTCTGAGACGCACATCCACAGACTATTAAAAAAAGGAAACCCCTGCGAAGCTGCAGGTTGGAACTCGGTCTCAACATCAATCCTGCCGATCACATGTCTCCAGTGTTTACAGATGTATTTGTACAGTGTAGTAATTGTACTTGTACTTAAGAAAATGATCTGAGTCCTTCTTTAACGATGACAACAAGTCACAGGCTAGGTCTCATAGTCAGAAATATTCATACAGATGTAATTCTGGTAGAATAAATACTGAGATATGCTTGTAGTAGATTAGATTTATGTCAATGAATTTACTTAATATGTCAATCTAAAACAACATTTTTAGGTTGTATTGGTTTTTTTCACTTACTGATACTTCACTTTCTTTCATAACACTGCCCCTGATTTGTTTACCATGGATGTATTTTTATTTGATGTTATACTTAATTTTTTTTTGACTTTCATTTGTGCTGTCTATCTGCTGTTGTCACTGTAAATAGGACTTCTAATTTTGATTATCCTGTCCTGGTCCTCAACAGTTCCTCTACATGCACTGCAGCCAGTGTGCCTTGGTCTCCAGCTCGGGTCAGATGATCGGAGCCGGCGCTGGAGAAGAGATCGACAAAGTACCCTGTGTGATCCGGATGAACAATGCCCCCACGGGGGGCTACGAGAGAGACGTGGGGGGTCGCACCAGCGTCCGGGTTGTCTCTCACACCAGTGTTCCCCTGCTGGTAAAAAACGAGCGCCAATATTTCCAGCAGTCGGCCGACACCACGTACGTGTTCTGGGGTCCTGAGAGGAACATGAGGCAGGACGGGAAAGGAAGGGTCTTTAATTCTCTGCTGAAGATGGCCGAGAAGTATCCAAAAGTCAAACTGTACGCTGTGACCAGGGAGAAGATCCAGTACTGTGACAGTGTGTTTCAGAATGAAACCGGAAAGAACAGGTACAGAATGAGTTTGATGTCTCAGTCCAAAAAATGTATGTTATTTGATTGGAGATAATTGTTTTTAACATTATTTTGAGCCGATCATTAATATTCTCACACCTGCAATGAATTTACCTGACATAAGTAAATTATTAGCCTTTGTGTGGTTTTTAATATGTTCATTTACGGGTCTTTTAAGAACACATGTTTGGTTTCTCCCTCAGAATGAAGACCGGGGCGTTTCTCAGCACCGGATTCTTCACCATGATTCTGGCTTTAGATATGTGTGACAGCATCCGTGTTTATGGAATGATTGATAATAACTACTGCAGGTGAGACATTTTGCATTCTTGTATGATCAATACTGGAGCTTCATCTTATTCTACGTATCCTAAATGACCTGTGAACTCCTCCTGACAGTCGAGCCAATCACAGCACTGTTCCTTACCATTACTACGAGAGGAACCGAGTGGATGAGTGTCGGATGTACAAGGTCCACGAGAACACGCAGCGGGGGGGTCATCGCTTCATCACCGAGAAGGCCATCTACGCTAAATGGGCAACACGGCACAAAATGGAGTTTAAACACCCCTCATGGAGCCTCTAAAAAAGGTCTTAAAGATTACTTTTGCTGGCTTTTAATCTTCCTTGCTGAAGATTGTTTTCTAAAATGTTTTTTTTTACCTCTAAAAGTTCCATTTGATAGTGTATACTATCATTAGCCATAAATATGAAATAATGCTCCAGATGTCCCGGCATTCAACTGGTAACCCACTCTCAGTATTACTTACCATTATGTATAGCCATATATCAGTATAGAAACTGATACAAAAAACTAAGCCACTAAACTAGATACTAAAACCAGTTTATACCAAAGCTTACAGTTTTCATTTCGTCATACCTGTGCCTTGACTTTTTATTTAATTTTGCAAAACGTTTTTGTATGCTGCAACTTCAACTTGCGCCTATACTCTAGGAAACAGGAAGTTTATTGTTTAGGGCTGCAGCTTTTGATTAATCTGGCACTTGTTATCTCAATTAATCGTTTCATGTTTTGGTCAAAACATTTTTAAATTGTTTTTAAAAAAGGTCAACAGAAGAACATTGTACCAGAACTCAAGTTTACATTTGAAATGACCTTGGTCAATTTACAGTCATAAAAGACAAAGAAAAGCAGAAAACAAAGACAATTGTTAACTGGAATCGAAGAGTTCTTTTTAAATGTTTGCCTAAAAAATGATCTCAAAGATGATTCATTCCCAAAGAAGTTGCTGATTTTCAAAGGCTAGGCATATGCTTGAATTTAAAACTCAATGTGGTGTTTCAACTGCACAATTAGTTGTGAAAGTCACACGTAATATTACACAGAAAATTCAGAATTTAAAAATAATTCTGTAAACTTGCATTTATAACAATGTTAATGTGATAACAGCTATTAAAGTATGAAACACAGTTGGTTTTGGTACCTTAAATGCGCTTCAAAACAGTTCAAATTGTACTTGCAACTTGCCTTGAGTGCACATAGATTCAGGGTTTTAATTTTTTAAGTCTTAAGCTTTTAGTTTAGCTTGTGTTTTGTGAGCAGTGTCTAGATATTTCCACAGTGCCGTTTAACCCAAAGAGAGATTTTGCAGTTAACACCAGTGACAGGACACAGCGGCTCTATGTAACTCTGACGAGCAGTACATGTTTCTGCAGAGGTTACTCTTCACAGATAGTTTACAATAAATGGCCAACAAACAGTATTAAATGGATAGTACACACAGATCATGGAGACCCAGTTTAGTGTCTTTTGAAACTTTGAATGTAATTGGTCCACTACCATAAACACAACATGAGTTACATCCACCTTCACCCTTTATATGTTCTGCTGGTTGTTTACAGTAAAAAACATAGCGCTGCCTTTTCAGTCACATAACGCTTATTTGTGACCAATTCCAAAGACCATAATAGTACTTATACTACTGTGCAAACTACTGTGTTCTCCTATAAGGTACATTTCAGACAGGAGTTGTTTGAATTAAAACGTTTTATTGATGATTTGTTTTAAGTAGACTTGTGTTGTGAGGTGTACAAAGTACGAACCTGAATGTAAACTAAACCACTGGTTACTGCAGATATTGGTGTAAATGTGAATAAATCTGCTTACAGTGTGTGTGAGAGCTTGTCTTTGTATGAGGTTAAAGACAAGAAGTCTTTATTTCAGACATTTTTAATTGTATCAGATGAGTTCAGTTTAAGGATAAGCTGTTTTCACTGAGGAGACTACACTTTCATATGTTATATGCTGAAAATATAATCCTTATTATTTGACCATATTCCATTAATAATATAGTCAGTTAGTTATTATAGTATTTTACAGTATTTTTAATGGATTCTTTTAATATTCCATTTCATTTTTCGTACAGGTTTATGTCAAATGTGCCTTCAAATTGCATTAATTTTCTAATTGTGATGCAAACCAAGGGTTTAGTAGATGTTTGAAAATGAATGCTAACGTTTTGAGCCTATATAGCTACAGACACATACACGCTAAATATGTTTATATACTTTCAAGGAGATGATGGAAAAGAAAAATGAATGTTTTATAAACTGTTAATTTCATTTATAGGAACATTCCACATCCATAAGAATAGACGGACTTTAAACCAAATGTTGGACTACATCATAATGGCACCACGAATACATATGAATAAGAAGGAAATATTAAAAAAATATTTTTAATCTGTATCAACTTTTCTTAGAGATGTATTATTTTATGATTTTGTTTTAAAATAAATGTTGACCTATTCTGTGTACCCTCAGTGTGAAACATGAAACAACACTTTTGTATTCCTTGAATACATATCACCTTTAGTTATGTATTTGTCTTTTCTTTTATTATTGTTACTTATTCTGTGTACCCTTAGTGTGAACATTTTTGCATGTTTATAAGAAGAGTACATAATGTGATTATATTTTCCACACACTGCTGCAGTGAGATACGTGATGATGACGTCAGCTAGTGGCGCAGGAAAATGGGGGCGCGAGGCAGAGCAGAGAGACATCACACACGGAGACACACCGGGAGCATAAAACGGTAAAGTGCGGATTAAAGACAGTTGTCCATCGGAATGGGACATGTCGCTGCGGATCATATTTAATCCTATCAACTGGGTGTTGTTTAAAACTAGAATCATCTCAGTGCATGTTCGTCAACAGCCGTTGGGAAATATGGCTGCGTATGATGTTTCCTTTTCTTTTACAATATAATAATTGCCTTGTATTAATGGGGTTTAAGGTAAAAGTAACAGATTGGTATAGGATTTGTACTGCAATTAGCATACATTAAGTGAATAACTGTGCTTGTTTTTGTTGGAGCATTGCCATAATACTGAATAATGTACAGTGTTAGGGCAACGGTGGACTCATCGCATGATTGGATTTGAATGTACAGCAGCATCTCATGTTTGTCCATATTTCAGATATGATGACAGACAGTCACTGGCAGTGTGTTGGAACACAGCCTGATCTGACAGAATGGGGCTCAAGCTCAGTGCAAAGGTAAGAGCAGGGTGTGGCCCTCAGACCAAGTTGAAACCATAGTGAGACTTTTTTTTTTTACAGTAGGCCTATAGTGTTGATTCGTTTATCTTACAAAATACATTGTATTTAATAAGCTCCAAATTGTTCTCTTTGTAAAATGTAAACTCTTAAAATTAATTACAGCTTTTAAAAATAATTGTTGACAAAACAATCAAATAATTCCCTCTGAAACCAGTGGAGCAGAAGCATAGTGTTGATACAAAATGTCGGTCAAATGAGGTTTTAGATGACACGTTAACTCTGTTGTTTACTCCTCAGGGGCAGCAGAGCCACAGGCTGGTGATCTTCGCAGCCATCTTCGTCCTGATGACACTCCTCATCCTCTATGGCTCCAACAATGTCAACGATAACATCTACTCTCCACTACATCTGGCTATAAATAAGGCCATCAAGGCCACAGATCTGAAGAAGTGGTCTGGGAAAGACGGATATGTGCCATTCCATGGGAACAAGGTACTCAACAGCTCATGCACGGACGAAGAAATGTGTTTTATGACGTGGAAATCCACAATAAGTATCAGAGAAGAATGCAAAAGAAGGGAAATGTAGCTGCTGCACGGAGCATGTTAACTTCAAAACTCAGGAAGTCAGTAAAGATACAAAAAGGATGTGGTGCATTGTTCAAAAAAGGAAAGACGCACAGACTTCCTAAACCAGGGGTGTCAAACTCAATTTCATCACGGGCCACATTCGCATTATGGTTGCACTCAAAGAACCGGTTGTAACTTTAAGACTATATAAAAAAATACATATAGAAATATTTAATATATATAAAATAATGTATTACATTATTGCCTCTGCTGCATTGGATTATTATCGGATAGGGTAACTTCATAATTAACTACGTCTGAAAGAAGAAGTCTATGGCAAATAATTGCAAGTCTCTTCAGTGAGAATGTCACAAAATGATTTAAAAAGAAAAGCCACATTCTGGAAAAAAAGTTTTAAAAAAAAAGTGACATTTTGGGGAAAAGGTAACATTTTGAAAAAGAAGTCAAATTCTAAGATAAAAGGCATATTTTTGAAGGAAAAAAAAGTCCAATTTGAGATGCATTGTGGGACATGTAGTTTATGGGCATCGCTTCTGTAAATCAGCATGTAACCGTATAATAAACATGTTATATTCTTTAAAAGCTCTTGTGGGGCCACATAAAATGAAGTCACGGCCGGATTTGAGTTTGACACCCCTGTCCTAAACAGTGGGCAGCTGCAGCTTATGTAAGACATTACAGGGAATTATTCAAAATCAAGAACTGTAAGAGATGAGTCCCTCAAAGTAAACACTGTGAAATACAAGGTGAACTGTTCCTCTCCAAACCAGCTACATCCTGCTTTCATTTATCATATCTCATAACACACAACAACTTATGTCAACCAGTTTAAAATACAAATATGAAGCTCTAAGAAGCCAGCTGAGCACTGCAAAAACATTGTTCTCCAAAGAATAGAATTTCAACACAAAGAGTTATTTAAAGTTCTTTTTGGGAACAGTTACTCATTAAGATGATACAAGTAATTTTTTTTCAACACCAAGTCATTATTTTTGCAATAAAAATGCATTAATTAATGCCACAAATTCAAAATATTGTGCAATACTTATTTCTGAGAAAGTTTCTCATTATTTTGAGGTTCTTCATCATTTCTTTTGTGTCATTAAATCGATATTTTGCTAAACTATAAGTTGATCCACTCGTGTGTCTCTTCCCGTCAGACGATGAGTCTGCACTGTGGCAGCTGTGCTCTGGTGACGAGCTCCAGCCACGTCCTGGGGAGTCGAGCCGGGGCGGAGATCGACCAGGCGCAGTGTGTGATCCGGATGAACGACGCCCCCACGCTGGGCTTCGAGGCGGACGTGGGGAACCAGACCTCTCTGAGGGTGGTGGCCCACTCCAGCGTGTTCAGGGTGGTCCGCAGGCCCAGCGAGTTCCTGCACAGGCCCGACAGCAGCCCTGTGATCATCTTCTGGGGACCCCCCAACAAGATGGGGAAGGACGCCAAAGGGACCCTGTACCGGCTGATCCAGAGGGTCAGCACCACCTACAGCAACATGTCCTGCTTCAGTATCACCGCCAGCAAGATGCGCCGCTTCGACAGCCTGTTTCACCGGGAGACCGGGCGGGACAGGTGAGGGTTCACTGAGCAGAGGGATCAGGTTTCATGTAGAGCCAGATACATTATCCAGAACATGATATGAGACTGCATTTTGTCAGAGGTGTTGCAAATTGTATTATCGCAAATGTTTTCTATTCTGGCTTAATATGAAGTCATTATTTTTGCTAAATTTAGTAATTATTTGAAAGATGTTTCCCATTATTTGAGAAACTAAGTTGTTATTTTGCAATTTCTAGTCAATATTTGGTGAAATTAAATCATTATTTTGCCATTTGGATGGATGTCTTTTAATGGCTTAATACGAAGATGATCTTTTACGATATTTGGTGAAAGTGTCTCCTTGCTTTGAGATACCAAGTCATTATTTTGCACTATTATGTTTATATACATTATATCATGTTTTGAGGACGTTGCTCATTATATTGCAATTTTAAATATTATTTTTGCAACTTTTTTTAGGTTTTTAAGTAATTCATTTGCTATTATTGATGATTATAAAAATTGTCATTGTGTCATTTGTTGTGAACGCATCAATGAACAACCCTACAATATCATTGCTATATTGATATATATTGTATTTGGTCATAAAATGGTGGTATATCTTTTCCAGCCCCATATTGGGTAGATTTCACTAACAGATTGTTTTGCTGTTTTCTTCTGCTCAGACAGAAATCTCACTCCTGGCTGAGCACAGGCTGGTTCACTATGGTCATTGCCATCGAGCTTTGTGATAGTATCAAAGTGTATGGGATGGTCCCACCCAATCACTGTGGGTAAGTACATTGTTGGTAACAATGCAGTACTTGCTTCACAATTAGAACATCACTAATAATCTGGTTGTTCAACTCATTAATAAAACCTTACATTTTTCTAGAAAATTTAAACCTCCAGCCAAAAAGATGCCCTACCACTACTACAAGCCCAGGGGGCCGGATGAGTGTGTCACATACCTGCAGCATGAGGGGGCGCGCAGAGGGAACCACCATCGCTTCATCACGGAGAAACAAGTGTTTGGCCGCTGGGCGAAGCAGTACAACATCACCTTCTCTCACCCCAAATGGGTTTAGACTTTAGTGGGAAAGAAAGAGAGAAATACACATACTCACTGTGGCCTGACTGAGAGAATGAACCCTCGTGAAGCCACATCATCATGAAAACGCCAAGAGGACGAAGAATCTTTTGGTCAAAAGCGTGTGGACCAAATGAGAGGAAATAATATATTGTGTAAATCCCACATTGACGTGGTGGCCGTCCGACAGGTGTTTTTGTACATAGAGACGAAATTGAATTTAAAGAGGAATTTTTACATGTTTCTAATATTTTTGTTATTGAAAATGCACTTGTGTTTCCCATGCTCAGGGGGATTATATAAGCAAGCATTCTCATGAAACACAATAGACTACAAAACACTATTTGAGCTCTACATCAACCGTCTACTATACAAATGTGAAACTACAGTAACTGCAGTCAGATTCAACTAAACCATTTCATCGGCATGTACATTTCAGTATATTCACATTTAGTATGGGAGCAATATGACGGACAGGACCATTATACTTTTTCATTATTTTAGCTAGAATCATTTCTTCATACGTTTGACACACAGGCAATAAATAGAATAGACACAAATATGTTTTGATTATATTGATAGGACACATTAAGGCTCTTGAAATTATGTGGCACGAAAAACTATTCTACAGATACAGAATACCACTTTCACAGAATACTTAGGTCTTAATACTAAGACTAGTTTTTTCCAATCTTAAAGAAGTTGTCATATCCTCGATTTGTCTAATGTAGAACTTCATTGTAACATTTTTGCTGTTGATTTGAATGTTTTCATGAAATTGAGTTAAAGTTGTGCCTCATGACCTTTTTACCTCAGTGGCATTTCAGTGCATGCATCTTCAATTCACAAAATGCATCATGATGGTGTTATATATATATATTAGTATGTTGCTATTAACTAAACATGACTAAACTAAACAGGATGCAGAGAAGGGTGCAATATCTAAAACTGTGATGCCTTTTGCAAACCAAGTGTTCCTTCATCTTTAAGGGAGCAATGTGCTTGGTCAGAAGCCAGTATACTTGGGTTTTTTGGAAAGTAATTTGTTGGAAAAAATACATAATCCACATCAACTGCTGCTATTTTACCGATATTAAATTGCCTGCGAAATATATCAAGATATTACTATTACTACAAAATGTTTATATTGCATATAATGCAAAAACATTCAATAGCTAAGACACCCAAGTTATATAAATAAGGAAGAACTAAGTATAATAAACATTAATCAAACAGATGCAATTCAACAATACAGGCCTCAAAATATTGTACTACTACTATTCTAACATTTTAAATCTGAACATTTATGAAGGTATTATTTATTGCAGGAGTCGTATCAAACTGTATTGCCACATGTACCCAATTATGTGGGAACTGAGTGTATATCAAGCTAATCCACAAATACTCCCAACAACAAACGCATATTGCAATTCCTGTGCAAACCTGGTATTCAAATGAAATATTTGCCTGGCTTTCTTTTTGTATTTATGAGAATAAAATGCCAATACACATGGGTAGATTAATGCACGTAGCATGCATGGCAACTGGAAAGTAATCGCATCTGTTACACAATCTGTTGGATGAACTGCTTACAAACCTGAAGCAGACTCATTGATGAAAATATTCTGTGCCATTTAGTTCAAAAGGTGAAAATGCAAAACAACGGCACAAAACATTTCTACTTGGAAAAACACGCTGCAGCTTTAGAAACGATGCAAATGTAAAAACACTAATTTGCCAAAACATATCCAAACGAAGAAACATCTCACCAACTTCACATCACATGCGCAGCGTTTACTAAAAGCGCTGCATATACAAAACTGCATTAAAAAAACGCTGCAAGAAACTCCAAACTCAAAGGAAACCTGGGGACACTAAAAAGTGACACACAGCTGGGACGGAGCGCTTGTTGGCGCTCAGGGATTGTCAAGTTGTTGAGTGTTTTGGGCCGATGTAGCGCGTTTGCACCCGTCTGCCTCCGTACATTTATCTGTACATGTTGTGACATCTCAACGCTGTTTTTCATTGAAAGTACTGTTGCGAGAATCATATCATATGCTTTGAAAAATACAATACAAGTCAGTTGAAGCTTGTGGATAGTTTTTGTATTTCAATATGTACAATATGTTGAGCCATTTACAAACAAAGACATACAGAATGAAGAACAATGATGTTGAATGTTTGAAATAACATCTGTTTTACAGTAAGCAACACTACAGCACTGATAATGGAAAAAGTACAACTTGATGGTCCTTATAAAACGTCTGCCAGTCTTTGCTCACTTCCTTTCTTCATTAAATCTTGAATGAACTGCTGGAAACATCTGAAAATGCAGCTGTGATCTTCTGTCTCAGCCCCGCCATGGAAACTAAAATTGCCTCCTGTTGAAAAGAAGATAAACAAAAGTAAATTAACACGTGGTGTGCATCCAAATGAAAAAGGTATTTGCGTAGATTTTAAGAGTGTAAATCTGTCTTTTCTCAACAAAAAAGTCAATCAAATATTTCATTTAAGGAGCCCTCACCTCTGTGCGAATGGTCCTGCTGCCCTGGTCAGGGCATGTGTTGAGGTAAAGGTCAAACAAAACACTCGGGTCCGTCACTTCCAGGTTTTGGTCCGTATCTACACTGGCCTCCAGACCCTGAAGACCTCCAAAAACAACTAAAAGATGCCTACACGTGGGAAAAACTCCATTTAAAACGAATGAAACACCATTATTGTTATAAGAAGACTTGAAATGTTGTGTTAGAATGTGGTGGTGGAAAGTGGGTTTATCCTGCTTTAAACTTCTACCCCTCTACATTTCAAAAGGAGATATTAATGTACTGTGTGCAGCCAGAAGACTATTTATGTACATCAAGCTAAATCAATTATTTGCAGCACAGGTCAACATAGAGTAAATAAGAGGCCATTAACAAATTAGCTGTAGGAACTCTCTGGCCAAAAATGTGCCTTAAAAGTTGAACTTTGAATAATTACTGTTGAATCCGCACTTTGCTGCTTCGTTGAGTGAATTTGGCGATAGTTATCCTATTGTTTCTGAACCTACTTGAATGGTGAGAGTGTTGATTGGTCCAAGTTGTTGCCTCTCTCTGATGTTCCAATAGTCAGGTCGTATCCATCCTCATACGGACTTTCAGTAAATACTGCACCTGCATGACCAAACCAACAGCAATAAGGATCAAGCAGTCACAGCGTGCTCGATACTCAAACTGGATTAGTACACTAGTTAGTAGGTTGTGTGGATGAAAAAGCTAGATCCGGCCTGTCATGATAAATACTTTTGTTTGGACGATATATTGTCCCAGAAATAGTTGAGATAAAAGACAATATTTTCATTTTAACCCCATTTTATACCATTATATAAAATGATAATATATTAGCATTATAATGAAAGTAAACATTTTCAAAGAGCAATGAACACTGGAATTGAAACATGAAAACATGTGACCCGCTCTATCGAAATCAGTCGGAAGTCGCAACGGCTCATTTCAAAAATAAACGTGGATGAACGTGAGTGTTTTCACACAAACGCAAAAATACACAAACACGTATACACACACGCGAGCTTCCCCCAGACCAGTAATCCAAACCAAAATATCTTCCCTCCGTAGTATTTTGATCATTTGCTAATAATCAATCAGATCGATGGATTCCAGAGAAGAAGAAACTTTGAAGGCCTTTTTCTCAAAATGATGACTCGGTGACCATCATTATATAATGTGACATATTTCGCTTAATATTTTTGAAAGCTAGGAATCTCCTCTTTTCAACAGTACAACTCAAAATGTGTCTTCGAGTCAATGCGACTGATTTCGATGGAGAAGGTCCAAAATATTCTAAATAAATAAAGGATCAATGAAAACATCCAAAACTAAAAAATCTTGGAATCTTTAAAAATGATAAAAACAAGTATTAACCATTTGCATAGTCTTTCCATCCGAAACAGGCATAATGGTGCAAGCCGTTTGTCAATAGAAGGACATTTGTTTACAGAAAGTGCAAATAACAACACGCCTCTACCATCCGGCTACCATAGTCGATAATGTACAAATGATGGTGGTTATCGCACTCTAAGCTGATCACGTAAACAAACATGACTGGCCTAGCTATTTAGATTAAAATGGTTAAAATGTTAGAAATTGATTTCGGGCATAATAGCAGTTGATCACAGGAATAAGAAACGTACTGAGACAGGATGCCAGGCGGACGCTGTACCCCCAGTACAGACCTCCTTCAGTGCGGGGGAGGTGAGGAGAGACCACCGCTCCTTTATACATCTTGCTGTCTGAGGAGGAGACACAGGAGGAGACACTGAGCTGATGGTGGCAGAATCCAGAGCGCATGGGGACTTTAAGAGAGAAAATATATGAAATAATAAAATGTCTCGTTACCATTGCTCTGTTTCTTATTGAGCTTCACTGTGACTCGGAGTCCAGACTGCAGCTGTTTGTCAATACGAACCTCCTGTAGGAGCAGAGGGAACACAATCAGTCTATGGCAGAATCAGAATGATAATAATAGGCAATTATTTAGATGATGATGTAATAGTTTGGGCCATCTCTTGAAGCACATAAACACACCAATGTTTTTCTTTGTCTTTATAATAAACTATAAAACCCAATATATTTGGGGTTTTCAGCAGTTGTAAAAAAAAGAAGGGATATCTAGACATCACTTTGAGCTCTGGGAAACTTCAAGTTATACTATTATATTTTCAAATGTTAGAATGTGAAATTAATATAAAGAATACCTTTTTTTGTAAATCAGAACAAAATCGTTATTTATAGCCTACTTTCTATATTTATTATCTCATTGAGATTAAAAGCCTCTTTTCCCAAGGAGTCCTGGCCCAAGATAGGCAGCAGACAACTTCAAGCAGTCATAAAACAATCACAGTCATAACAAGATGAGCCAAAGCATGTACAGACTTTCACTACACGGTTATAATGAGCAAACATTTGAATATTTGGACGATATCAGTCAAATGTATCTTTAATTAGTTACTTGTGCATTTTGTCCACATGACATGATGTCAGTAACTTTGTACTATCCCTCTATTACTTATCTATTTAACCATGCTCACCTTTCTCATCCCACAGTTGACCAAAGAGCCTTTTCCTGGTTTGTTCGGCCGGTCGAGGACGATTCCTTCCCGATACGCTGACTCATCGTCTATCCTCATGTGGTGAGGGCTGTCTAAAGGGTTCAACAAACCTGCAGAAAAAAAGAGCAATTACTTTCAAGAAATGTGTCTTCTTAGATTAATGTGTCTTCTTATAATCAATGTGTCTTCTTAGATTAATGTGTCTTCTTATAATCAATGTGTCTTCTTAGATTAATGTGTCTTCTTATAATCAATGTGTCTTCTTATATTCAGATTGACGCATTCACACTGCAGCGCGGAGCATGCTTTAAGCGTGCCGAGCCGTGCGGGGCCTGTTTTTGGTTGCGCTTCCACTTGGCCTAGTTCCGGCCCGGGGCTACTTTTTCACCTTTTTTCTGGCCCGACTAAATCATGGTTCTATCGAGGCCAACAAACAGGGCTGAGTCGGGCTGAGTTTGCTAAACTAGAGAGAGAATCGCTGTCAAGGGGGCTACAACTACAACAAGATGAACATATTTGACCGTGATTTAATTGTAATACATGTTTCAAAATGATGCCGAAGTAACAACATACTGATACCGGATAGTAAAAACCATGAATTAAGGCTTTGACAAGTCTGCAGACAGACGGCTGGCGAAAAACCTTTTAAAATGCGTGTTGTCTAAATGGAGATTTGGCTAAGCTAACGTTGTAAATGCTCCGACCGTCCACACTCACAACAACGGCCTATACAGACATAAATAAACCAGCGACTGTATTCTCCATGACACAGACAGTATGTGGTTTGTACTTGTTTAACTTTTGTCTACTTTCTGAACAGATATGAAGAGCTGTGAGCTCTGAGTGCTAAGAGCTAACGGCTGTGTTGTTTTTCTGGGGAGCTCATTGAAGATGACGTCACGGCTCCGCCTACACTGCGTTACTATAGATACTACCCCAGTTCCTAAACTGTAATGTGAGCGCAGCATTAAAGTGAGCCGGGCCTAATAAGGCCTAACCAAACAGTGTAAATGCGCCATAAATGAAATTGGAACTCTAACCTGCATACTGCAAATCTTGATGCTTTGGAAAAAACCACTTGCGCAGATACCTGGGTAAAAATAAAAGCAGTAATCAGAATCTGATCAAATGGCAGTGATCTGATTATAATAAGTGTACTACTTACTGAGGACATTCCAGGTACTGAAGTATTCTGGCCAGCTGAATACAAGCTTGTCCTTTCTTACCAACACCTTTAAATTCTCCTTCTACGGTCCTGTGGGAGAAAACAAATAGTATTTTCTATAGGTTTTCAGATGGCTTTGGGGTGATTACCATGTATTAGACCCTCCAGAAAAACGCGATTCTGCGATCGCAGAATTTACCGCATAATCAGCAAAATGGCGCAGATTTTTAAAAGGCCGCATATTTATCAGAAGGCCGCATAATCCCCGCATTTTTCCAGACAAAGTTGAGAAGAAGTTAACTCGTCTTGACGTGACGTCATCAGCTCGCGCATCACAGAATGTAAACAACACTGTATAGAGCTCATTTACCGACGAACATTTCTACTAAAGACCGGGCAAAAAGTGGGGGGAAACTATTCTGCACCCCGTGCAACTGTGTGTTGGAGTATAAGAGAAAATCGACGGTGGCGACCCACTTTGATTCATTCAAACATTCGAAAATGCTTTCTGCTGCTGCGGACAAGAAAGCCAAACAACTCACGTTCACCGAGGGTCCTCCAAAACCCTTTAGAGGGCTACAAGAAACGAAGTGAGTAGCCTACAAGATTGAAGCTGCAGATAACGAACGAGTAAATGAAAACAGAATGAGGCGGAGAAGTGTGTGTGTGTGTGTGGGTGTGGGTGTGTGAGAAAATAGCCCAATTGCTTTTACAATAAATAAACATTGAATGTGTTTAATTGAATAGTAAAGGGGTTTAACGTTAGTGGCAGGGTGTGTGTGAGAGAGAATAAATAAGACAGCCCAATATTTAAAAAAATTGTTATTCTTTTCCCCGCATATTTAGCATATTTCGCAACTTCCCGCAATTTCACCGCATAAAATCACATAAAAAACCTGCATGTTTAATCGCATAATCAAGGAATTTAGCCCGCGTTTTTCTGGAGGGTCTAATGTATGTAGGGATAAAACTCTATTCTAAACACATGCTTATTAGGCTATATGCGTATTTTACAACTTTCAGGAACTAATGAGAATCGAAAATCTTTTATTTGTCCCAAAGAGGGGACATTTACATTTGTACAAGAAATGGGACAGTGCAGATAAAAGGTAGAATTGAATGAGTACACAAGCATTTAATAAAGGGGCAAGCACACGTTCATAACCATGAGATCCAAACGGTACACGTCCATGGTAAAAAGAACAAGAAGCAGTGAATGGTGCGTGTACTGACTAGTTGCTTTACTTCAAAAATGATATGCTGATTTACAACATGTCTTTCCTAATGTAGGTTAATGGGAAACTGTATTTTTTAGCACAATTGCATCAAATTATGATTTTTTATTTCTACAGCTTGGTGTTCACAGATATATTGTACCTGTTGATTTAACTTACTTGACATCTTCTCCGTATTCATCGAACACAACGATCTCGTCGACACAGAACACGACACAGGCTCTGGCGATCTGTCCCGCCAGGTAGGTCCGGAGCTCCGTGGACTGAGCGTTATCCAGCACAGAGCCGGGCAGAGCCACACTCACCGTGTACGCCCGACCTGAGGGACACAGACAACACATTACAGCACGCGGTCTTTCACAGGTAGAATAACAATATCAAAAATGATAACAAGGTTACCTTTATTGTCTTGGCTCTGTTCATGTTTTTCCTTCTCTGCAGACTCGAGCTCTATCTGCTTATCCAACTGTTTGATCAGCTTGGCCTCTTTCCTTTGCTTCTTGGACTCCTTTACTGTTTTTAAAGAAGAATGAATGATATTGGTAAGCGATGAAGACACATGTAGACAGACTGGGGATATCTGAATGGAGAGTGTAAGGGTTTTTTGGTTTGTGGTAATTTGAAATGAATACGGAGAAGATGTCAATATCTACTTGTGACTGAATCTGAGTTGTCTACTTCTACTATTACTCTCTGAAAAGCAGAAGTGGAAGAAGTATTCATATACAGATCCATTACATTTTTAAAAGGAACAATACCAGAGTGTGAAGATACTCTGTTACTAGTCCTGAATTAAAATCTTACTAAGGTAAAAACATTTGTTCCAGAAAACATATAAAAGTATTATTGCTTTTATTACTGCTTACTGTTGGGTAAATTATTAAATGATAATGTATTACAGTAACTAATTTATAACTTAACAATTATATAGATAGTGAACAATAGCAAAACAAAAAACAAATGTAGTGGAGTAGAATTATATAAAACATATAGTCAAATAAAGAACAAATACCTCAAAACTGTACAAAAGTACAGTCGGCCTACTTGAATAAAAGAGTTACATTACCAATGCCTAAAAGTATTAATTACCAACAATACATTCAATATCTCAATGGAGTGGCTAAACACATGGTAAAACATCATACGTAATTATTTATTGTAGCGTTAGGTAGACCTTTTTTTTATGAAATAACAACTTAAAACATAATTTAACTTAATAGCGATGAAACAGTTGAACTATAATTGAACATGTGTATCAAACTAAACTGCTTTAGCATGTAGCTAACTAGCCAGCTCACCATCTGCTTTCTTTTTCTTCCAGTCCACCTTGTCCTCAGGCTGTAAAAAATAACCAACACATTATAAGTAATATGGAGAAAATTAAAGTGATACTTTAATGTAATATAATAGTTTGAAAGTACCAAAGAGGGCTCAATTTTGGGTCTTTTCGCTAGGACGTCGGTAGACATTTTTACACGCACAAACACGTGAAGACTATTTACATCCGGGTCACGACACACGTTTCAAAATAAAAGCCTGATGTGGAATTTTAAGAGCTGAGACTAGTTTTTGCCTTATTTAGTGGGAATGCTGATACAGCATTCCAACTATCTGTTCTTCGACGCACGAAATTCTTTATTATTCCGCCGGGTTATTTTGTACCTCTTCTTCTCCCACATTCCACATCGCAGAAAATCCATTCACACATCAAAACGTCCAGCTCGGTCGGGAATCGATTGCTATTACTTTTCTTATTCATAACTTTCATAATTCCAGAGATACATGGAGAAAATCTTCAGACTTGAACAATCTTCATGCAACTTCAACTGCTAACTGCTCCTTCATACCGTTTCACTCAGAAACCTCATTCCAACTTTAAAATGTTACACATCTTTCTGACATTATTCGTGTAACACAACTTCTACATCTGATTCATACTTTTAGAGATATTAAACATTGTTCCGACCTTGGTAAAGAGGCCTTCTTCAGATTTTAAAGTGCGTGATGTCACAGTGGAGGACAGATTTAATGTTGCCTTCATATTTTCTTTTAAACCTGCCATAATTTCCAAACCCTACATTCCTGAGACATATTTTTTCATGAGAAACGTAGGAAAACATCTCGTAGCTTGAAAGATTAAAAAAAAGTAAGCAAAATAATTAAACAAAATGCCTCTTGAGGGCATGAAGTGACAAAAACGCTCAACATTTCTCCATTAAACCCCATTGTAAATTCAGCCTCATCTTTCCCCACCACAGCAGCCGCACACCCTTAGTTAATCTACCAAAAAGGCCACATTATTGACCCGAAAGTGTACAAAAAGCACACTTCAGATGCTCAAGTTCCTTAACATGCTTCACGCTTTGAAATTTCACCGATATCTGTTACGGTTCTTCAACAACACGTTCACATGTAAGAGGTTTAGCTCTCCTCTCGCTGATTACTGCACATCACCATGGAAACCTTTGATCTCTGGTCTTTAGCTAAAATATAAACACCTGTGTCATGGAACACGATGATGTCATAACTCCAACTGACATGCTCAGAGCAGCAGACTTCAGACAATGGTTAATGGTCCTGCCCTCAACAGCTCTACATCAATTATGGGGTGTCATAATCTGCCGTTTCCATGGAAACGCATCCCTCGCCATAAAACACGATGTCGCTGTAACTCCAATGGACACGGTCCGATTGCCACCCAAACTTTGCTTGTATATCACCGGTCCATGCCTCAACAGCTTTACGGCAAATCTGAGATCTCACCGTAGGCTGTTGCCATGGAAACGCATCCCTCGCCATAAAACAGGATGTCGCTGTAGCTCCAATGGACACGGTCCGGTCGTCCCACAATCTTCACTTGTATATCACCTCTCTCCATGCCCATGCCCATGACAGCTCTACGTCAAAGCTGACTTGTCACCATATGCCGTTTCCATGGAACATCCATGGACAACATCGTGTTTTATGGCGAGGGATGCGTGTCCGTCGTAACGCCTATGAAAAGGGTCAAAACAGCACCAGACTTCAGATAACGGTTAACGGTCCAGCCCTCAACAGCTCTACGTCAATTATGGGGTGTCCTCATATGCCGTTTCTATGGCGGCTTAATTTGACTCAACACGGGAAACCTCACCTGGCCCGGACACGGAAAGGATTGACAGATTGATAGCTCTTTCTCGTATCCCTCGCCATAAAAGACGATGTCGCTATAACTCCTATGAACATTTTCAAAAAGTTCTCAAAAACAGTCCCTCCGTGAAGACATCTATGGGACAGTTTTGAGATTTCTTCAAATGCCGTGAATGCTCACCCTGAAACACGGTTTTCTCATAACTTCAGTGAAAATGCTCCAAACGGCCCAAAACTTCACAGGCTTAGTAACGATGCAGCCATCAACGCATCTAAACGTATTATGGGATGTCATCAAATGCCGTTGGCATGGCAAGGTAGTCTCATTGAGATTAGGAACTATTTTTCAATAAAAAAAGTCAAGACTTGTGTACAAAAAATTAACTACATGTAATTAACATGTTCTTCCGTTGAAACATGTATCGAGTCACAGTGACGCGTCCTAAAACCCGGAAGTAAACTCCTTCCGGTTCCTTCGACAAAAACCAATGCAATTTCATAATCATAAATCTATCGATAAGATTTAGGATTAGAAAATTATAAAACTAGGGTAGACATGTGGATATTATCCGGCTGAACAAAACTTGATCTGTCTCTTCAATTTGTGTCAACCACAGACCTTATTTCGAGCTATTTCCCCAAATCCTATGGAGAAATTGCATTGGTTTTTGTCGAAGGAACCGGAAGTGGTCGAATGCTAACTTACTTCCGGGTTTTAGGACGCGTCACTATGGCAGTGACTGCAAGGGAGAAGATGTGGATTCATTCAAACCTTTATTAAACCTTTTGGATACTTGGATACATTGCAACTCTATACAATTAAATATTGAAATATCTTTTGTACAGTTTTTTGCTGAAAATACAAATATATTCAACAGATCGACTAGTGGAAAAGTCGAACAACAATGTTTACGTTTTCTTCCACATTGTGAGCAAAGACTGTTTTCTTTCATCTTTAATAAAATACAGAAAGGTTGCCACCATAGGGAGCAGTTCACGGACAGGCTGATTACATGTGATAGTTATCTATAAACTAAAGAGCAGCTCAGGAGTCAAAAGTCAACCTGTGTCACTTATCTTCACCACACATTTTGTCCACACACTCTTCATGACATGATTATCTTCAATTGTGCTTTACTCATCTGTGGATGACTTCTGATGAACTCTGAAAAACTTGAGTCAAACTTTGAGCAACATTTAATAAAATGATTTCTGATTAAATGAACCCAGCAAGAATAATTGTTTCCCCTTCTAAAACCTGGGTGTCTTGCAGTATAAGGACACAATACAACTGGACATAGTTTAAAGTACATATCTTGACATAAACACAAACAAACACTGAAAATGGCTCATTTTGATGTGAAGAAACCCAACCCGGTTTTAAGCAGGGAAATCTGTAATGGACGGGTAATGCTTCTTATTTTAGGCGTTTTACTTTTCCTGACTCCACTTTCTCAAGATTTGCTCTGCTGCATCCAGGGTGGCTTCCTCCTGTTAGACAGAAATGAGGACGTGTTAGTCAAAGAGCGAGACAGGAGAAGAATTACATTCATTTCAGGTATTTAGGTTACATTTACCTTGACGAAACAGAATCTGACGTATTTGTCAAACTCTTTTCCGTGCTCTGGGCTGTAGAAAGCGGAGACAGGGATTGTTGCTAAACCCTGCAGGACAAATTAAAATCATACAGTCAAAGCACCACATATTCAGCACAATATCCTAAATGCATCATACAAATACTATACAAAAACACTAATCCAATCCTTATTCTTTCAAAACAAAATCCCAAACTTGTGTTATAGCTTCCAAAAATGAGTTGAAATAAAATCCACAACATAAATTAGCAAACTATTCGATGTACATCATCAGAGATCTAGAGTAATGTCAGACAAATATGCTTTTAAAACAGACAATAACACTGTAACAGCTTTAAGAGGGAATGCATTAATCCGAGATAAATAAAAAAATATTAATAAAATGCTTATAATTTACCTTCTCTTTAGTTAGCCACTTTACAAATCTGTAGTCATAGGATTCATCCTTAGTGCTGTCATCATTAAAGTCCACCTCTGTGAAAAAGAAAGAGGTCAACTTAAGTCAGGCAGCCCTAATGAAAAAAGAGACGTTACATGTTACTTCAGTTGAAGCAGTGCTGGATGTCTGTCCTCCACTCACTGACGGAGGAGATGTCTGCGATCATGAAGTACCCCCCCTCCGGCATGATGGGCTGCAGACCCACGCTCTGCAGGCAGGAGGCCAGCTTCCCCCTGCGGTGTTGCAGCATGGCAGGCAGCTGCTGGAAGTAGCTCTCCGGAGAGCCAAACAGTTCGTACTCCCTCTCAAATCCACGAGCTACTGCCTCCTGGAGAAGAAGAGGAGAAGAAAAGAGCAGAACGGGATAAAAGATGAGTTTCCATGGTGCATATAGGACACATCTTTTTTAGTAAACATCTCTTTAAATCAATCAATCCAACAAACTTTAATAAGATAATCATAAATCACAATAAATAGGATACATTCATTCATTGATTTAAATTGTATTTCTTCTTGAAATTCCTTTTTGTTTTTTTAATCGTATCTATTTTTCCCAAACTACACAGATTTTTCAAAGCCCTCATCCAGCGACTATCCCGATAATGTAAATTGACCACAATCACCTTATTGTGAGTGTTTTTATCTCAATCAATAATAAGATACTCGTCCATCCCTATCCTGAACTATCTCCTTGATTGCCCACCAATGCTGAACAATCCGTAAGTACAGAACCCACATTTCTAACCGTATGTGGGGCCTCTTCTGAATCCAAGTTGTATTTTTACAAACGTTTCTAAAATGCTCCAGGCATTATGTAATTATGTACCTGAGCGGCTGTAGGACAGTGGTACACACAGTTCTGGAAGATGGTTTTCATGTGTTTGATGATATGCCCCGAGCTGATGACCCAGCCAACCTGAGAGGAAAAATAAGTTATGATAACACTGTGTGACTAAAAGAAGAACGTGTGTTTTCGTTTCCATTTGTGAATCCACTGAGAAATGTCAATGAGGTATTCCTGGGCCCTTACACTTTATTTCATAAAAATCGGAACAGCGTTTTTTTCTTAATGCGGCTGACAAACAAAAAAAAACATAGCTTCCTTTATAGATTATTAAATAATTCAATATTTTAAAGGGATTACCTTCCAGCCAGTAGCACTGAAGGTTTTTCCTCCACTGCCGATGGTGATGGTTCGTTCCCACATGCCGGGAAGGCTAGCTGTCAATAACATAGTTAATACAAATAATAATGCAGCGTTATGCTTTGTGTGCATTTTGTTAGCTTCTGACTGTATCTCACCTATCTTTACGTGCTTGTTTCCATCATAAGTCAGCCACTCGTACACCTCGTCACTGATGCACAGAACGTCATGTTTGATGCAAAGATCAGCGATCATTTGGAGCTCTTCAGTCTTGTAAACCTGTAATGTGTTTATTATGCAAAAGATCACATTTTATTTTTGTTCAGCTGGCTTTAATTCTTTGATTCAGACAGTACACATGTAAATGTCATGCCTTGCCCAGTGGGTTGTTGGGAGTGTTGATGACAATGGCTTTTGTGCGTGGAGTGAATTTACTGGCCAGCTCTTCAGCAGAGAGAGTCCAGTCCGCACTGGACAGGCTTCCTTCCGCTTTCTGAAAATTAACAAAATAAAATGTATTACATTTTTTTTTGCAAATACACAAAGGCACAAACCCAATGTGGGTAAGGCTCAGAGACAGGATGGTATGTACAATTGTTGGTTTTAAGTACGCTTTTAGTTGATATCTAATAGTTCCATACTTATGTCCTGCGCTAATGCATCTCTTTGCAACAATTATTAAAAGTTTTTAAAAAAGCCATTGACCAAGAGGATTTTACATTCTTTAGTGCGTGATTTCAACTTCTCCCAGGGTGTTTCCTTACAGTGTCAAATAATCAATGTAATCCTTTCACTCAAAGCAGGATCATGAACAACATTTAAACAAGGTCGATGATTAAGCTAGTGTAATATAGCTTAATCATTATTTCCACAGATTTCATGTGTTTTTAATGCACCACCTTAATGTCTCCGTGTAATGTTCACATGCCAGAATGAACACCATTGGGGCGTCCCCATGTAACCCAGTGTTTAACGTCACATTTTTAAGAAATAAAGGCAAGTCTCTAAAGTAAAGTCTTAAGCAAAAACTTAAGAGATGGTGCACATAAAAGGACTCCAAACCTGGAGGTTGCCTGTGACTATTTTGACAAAAGGAATAAAGCACCCACCGGCCTCAGAGGAACATACACTTGCTTTCCCCCGACCATCTTCACCATCGGCTGGTAGCAGTCGAAGAACGGCTCAACAATAATAACCTGAAACACAAATCTTTGTCAGTTTTTTATCAACAGTGAAACACACATAATCTACTGTGAGAAAGAAAACACATGTGGCTAATGGCATTAGTTTTTCTTTAACTCTAAGTATCTTTTAACCTGTGCTAATTACGGCTGCTGCCTGGGACAACATTACGACTTGGGTTGAAATTCATCCCCATCATTTTGATATTGTGCAATCTGTACATGTATGGCAGCCATTCCATTCCAGTGTCTGTTGAATTCCAACACAGTGAAATGTTGTCGGTAGTTTATAGAATATAATAAAAAATTGTTAATTTTACTCAAACACATACCGGTACCTATAAATAGTAAAACAAGAGAAACTTCAGAGTTGTATACTACATTACTAAATATCAGATAACATATCTACTAAAAGGTACATTATGGGGTGTTCATTCAATGTTTTGTGCAGCCCGTAATGTTTGTTGCCAAATATGTATAATTATGTGTCCCTTTTCTGCCAATTAAAAAGGAGAGATACAGCAAAGACTCTTTAATAAGTAAAGCACATGTGCAAACTTTGTTCCAGTGTTGTAGTTTTCCTACCTCATCCCCTTCATCGATGAGAGCTTGGAACGCACAGAAGAGAGCCTGATAAGCTCCCACTGTGACCAGCACGTCTTCCAGAGGATTGATCTCATGTCCCGTAACCCTACTGAAGAATGTAGCCAGACTTTTCACAAGACGAGGATGTCCCTGAGGAGAACAAAAACATGACTTTAATATCAGTGAAGTAAACTCAAGAACCATTTTCTGGTTTTGACAGAAAGGTAAAGTGTTCTTGGTGTGTGTTTGATCGTACAAACGCTCGGGTGTACTGGTGCATCTGCGGTCCTCCGTTCACAGCATCACAAAAAGCCTCCTGGACGAATTTGGGAGGGGAGAAGTCAGGAAAGCCCTGACCGAGGTTCACTGCTTTGTAATCTGCTGCCAGCTGAGTGAATTCAACCCTGTTGGTGTGAAGGATAACACACAGTGGTGTAGTGAATGAAATGATCGATTCAATCAAATACCTCAGGTATATAACCACCAATCATGTCTTAGTTATATCATGTTCTCTGCCTTTTGAGCTACCTGCAGCCATTTTAGATTATTGATCCAAGATTGTGTTGGTCATAGAAGCACGTTAACAAAGCATTACACATAAATACAAAATAGAATAAAATAGAAAATAAACATAAACAGAAAATTGTATGTACAGAATTATACCGATGAAGTCTCTCTATGAAATATACAATATAAATAAACAAAATGTAAACAAAGGATATTTATTTCATTTCAATATTAAAGGTCCCTTGTCATGCTTTTCCGGTTACTACCCGTCCCCTTGTGTGTTACATTACATGTTAGGCCTATTGTTAGACGCCTTTATCCAAAGCGACTTACACACTCAATACTGTGGGCAATCCCCACAGGAGCAATTTGGGTTGAAGTGTCTTGCCCAGGGACACAACGACATGCTGACTGCAGTGGGGTTTGAACCTGTAACCCCCTGATTCGAACACCAACGCTCTACCCACTGCGCCACACGCCTCCCTCCATCACACTGCAACCCTGAATGTCTCTTGTGTATCTTTCTACTCTTAACCCAATGAAACTCAACTCCTGAAGACAGCCTGGTCTTCCTTAAATTGCATTTGCTTTTGATGTATCACAAGTAGATTTGTAATCAAAGTCTGAGGAACAAGAATCCCTTGTTCGTGTCCCACGTAATACCAAAAGCCAGCGTAGACTTCTTTTAATTTACAGCTGTTTGCACAAATTTGTTCCGAATCAAACCATATACTTTTTTTAGATTTGTTGAGTTTTTATTTAGTTGTGTTTCATTTTACAACTTGAGCCATGTGTTCAAACCGTAATCTGTCAGAAAATGTGTTTAATTGAGAATGAATTATAGCTGTGTTGATTCATTTCAACAAATGTCACATGACTTTTTAGGGTCAAGTAATAAAGCCCTTTGGAGTCATGGCTCTTATCTGTACGGAGCAACAGAGGAAATAGTGTGATGTTGTAACGGATGATCAGACGCTCTCTGGCTCTCTGGCAATCCACCAGCACTGTTTCTGGGAAGCGTCATTGATCTTCTTGAAATATCTCATGATTTGACCACCACAAATACAATCTGGTGCTTTGATTTGGAAACCGATATCACACATCTCTCCAGGGCTTATTACAACAACAGTTTGTTTCTAATATTGGTAAACTGCCCCTTTAAAAAAGAATCCCCCCCCCTCCCCCCCTCGTATTGTGACTCCCTATTTCAGCAACTCATTAACTTGCTCTACTTCTTTTCCCTCTCTCGGAGACATGATAAGACCCGTGTTTCCTGAGGGCGGCTCAGAGGGCTAACTTCTCTCTCTCTTCGTTCCTCCACCCTGAAGTTGACCCCCCAGCTCACTCAGTGTCCGCCTGTCCCATCAGCACACGCACCCTGAAGGGCTTGAAGGGTGGGCGGGGCGGCCTCCCATCCCGACAGCACTCTACATCCCAGACGTAAACACAGGTGACAAATGGGCCACGATATCAGGTATCAGGTGTCGGCGTGGAAGATGTATAAGGTAACAAGACAATGGGAGGCAGACACAAAAAGCCTCTATCTGCCATCAACGCTCAGAGGGCGGGCTCCCGAAACCCCCCTCTGGTTTCCGTGAAGAAAATGATTTCCCCCTATAATCCTCTCAGTATTCCCATCCATGCAGCACAGATGCACAGATTAGCTTCTCTCACAGCTGAATCAGATGTTTTGAGGCTCAGCAAAAGGACAGTGGAGTCAGACTCAAGAGGGCTCGTTGTGAAATAAAGGAAGTCGTCACTAAAGAGAAGTTCGGGGTCAGGTAGAGCTCGGGACCGAGGAGGCAGTTGTCCGTGTCATCACTTTTCATAATCCCCAGCTGGTCCACTGACAATTGTAGGAGATTTCAAAAACACATGTTGTTTTGGTTGATGGATTTAAGCTTTGATAATTAAGCAGTGCATATGACCGCTTGGTGTTTGGGTAGCAGGATAAGCTGGAGGCATGTGCAGCAAAGGACTCAAAGCAGCAGACCACACAGGTGTAATCAATCAAGGAGTGAAAAAGAAAAAAACCTTCATCCAACACTCCCAGTCTGGAAGCTATAAAGCGCTCTGATATACAGGCAGTGTACACAGAGCTGAAAGGATAACATATAGCTGTTATCTACATGCATCTGCTTCACTGTCACTCCCTTTTGGTGTGGATTTCAACATCAGGCCTTTCATATTGTGCTGCTGCTATTGAGACACTGAGATCATGTGTGTGTGTTGAATTTGTGTTTCATGACAGAATTGCATGACATATATGAATATGAATACAGCCTGTACTCTTAGAAAACATCTTTAAACTTGCAGTAAAAGACCAAACATTGACAAATGGAGTCAATACGATGAACTTTTTTAGAAGGTCATTCACACGGCAGATCCAGCAGCTAAAAGCAACATCATCAGTCATTTGCAGTCTTATTTCTGCCCACCATCGAAGTCCAACAATCACTCTTTTTTTATTGCTCTGTTTTTGGTCTCTACCAACTCTTAGAAAAACATCCCACTCATATTACCAGCTGTTAATGGTGTGGTTTGATTTTCTCTTGCTGAGAATGTAGTGAACAATAGGTTTTCAGTGAAGTTACAGCAGGTCAGCAAAGAGCTATAACTCTCTGTAGAGCTCAGTAAAGCTGACGTGAGCAGCTGTTTCATTGCTATTAGCGACATTGTCATATTGTTTTCACATTGTCGTTTGATTTTAATTTTACAATAATTGCAATAAAGTCAAATGACTTATCGTTCTTGTGATATAAATCTTCAGAAACAGATGCTGTAATACTAGTAATACACTCAGCAGCGCAGACAAATCCTCTCATCCATCTCTGAGGCATCAAGGTGATGACAGGGGAAGGAGAAGATGAGTGTGTTGGGGAGGAAGGGGATTCTGGCGTCGCGTACCATTGGATCCAAGCTTACTCTCTAAAAGCGTGTTCGTGACACGTGAAAATCCTGCCCTGTTCCCCCTCCCTGCTCACGAGACACAATCATCCAGCGTCTCCTCCTGCGCCCGCGCGTCCACGCCGCCCTCAGAGGATGTGAAACTGGAGACGCAGTCCGAGGAGTGAACCTCCACCCTGTCCTTTGTCTGCTCAACGCGGAGCGGTACAGTCAACAGATTCCTCACACAGCTCCTAATGGAGAGGCTGGAGCTTTGAGAGGTGTGTGTCATTTAACCTCTTTTTGTTTGACATTCCATGACTCACATTGAAGACAAATAGGATTTTGCCCAAATAAACAAACAAATAAAAAAAGCTCCTGTGATAAGAAGTGTAGTGTGTTATCCCCTTAAGCTCTATGCAGAGTTCTTGACATCTTTTAGCTTATTTGTTTTGGTTTACTGTAGCAGCCCTTACTGTTTTGGTTCAAAGCTCATTGTTGCTTCCAGGCAGCTATCTTTCAGCAAAGGAACTCAGATAAATGGAAAACCAAACAGAAGACAGACACAGTTAGCGACTAACCAGGGAACATGGTGGAGCGTTTAGCAAATAAGATCCAGATCATTCCCTTTAGAGTTGTTAGCCAGAGCAACACTTAAAGGTGGGGTAGGTGATTCACTTCAGAAACACTTTTAGTTATATTCCATGGAATGCTCTTAACATCCCGATAGCAATGAATACATGAAATGCTTTGACAATAAATATATACAAATATTTCATCTGTGGAAGCCCACGGCAGATAATTGGATGGCCTACCTCATTGGTCATGTGTTGGAGGAGGGGGCTCTGTAAGGAAGTCTGAAGGAAGGGGCAGATTTTTTTCGGTTGTGTACTTTCAAATTCTAGCTTACTCGAGCTGGTTTCTCCATTCTTACCTACCCTACCTTTAAAATAATGCAAACACTGCTAGAAGTCTGCTGGATTTGTGAGTTGGATACTGTTTGCAACCCCGGTCCCTTTATCGTTATTATAAGCTGATGTTTTAATAATTTGTTTAAAGCTCCTGCGCTACCCCTGAGTGGCCACAAACTCGCTTACTGCAGGTTTAAAATGGATGATTATTTATTTTTTTGACTCGTTTGTCAATGCAAATCAACTTGTTTTAATGTATTCACTACAAAACTCTTGCAGCATACTGAACCAACATAAAAACAGGAAGATTTCCGCATTAGAATAACAATTTAGCTTATCTCACTTCTCTGACAGATCATTAGGTAATAATTAATACTATAGTAATTATTCAGTAGTGACAAAAATCCCATAAATGGTCCATTACAAACTGTGTTCATTGGCTCGATACTTCAGTTCTTGCAATACGCATGAAGTGACCCTTTAACTGATCCAAGTTATTTTAAGTTCCAGAATTTAAATTATACTATAATCCTATAATTACTTTGTTTATCTTACATTATTTATTACACTGTCACCGTCTTGATGATTGCATTGCAGTAAAGCCCACAGGGAGTCATTTTTCCACTGCTGTCTAAACATGGCTTCACACCAAATTCTCTCAGTGGGCGGAGTTTTCCCAGAGGGCCGCCGGCTCTGGGCTCTGATTGGTTGATTTAGACAGTTGAATTGAGTGACGCACTGTCAAAGAGGATCCATCGGGGGACAATGTGCGCACTCAGGGGCTCAGAGGTCAGCCTGCTAACAACTACTGAAGTTTGTTTTCTGCTGAGGAGCCACCCTTTGATGTGTGCCCCTCATTATCAGAGCTTGTGCCCCCCGCTGCCCCAAACAAGGCTGTCTGTGTGTGTACGATTGTGTGTGTGTTATTTTACAGCTTCCAGTGACCCTGTTTTGCCAGAACTGGAGTGCATGCAGTTAGGAATCCGACTCAGGTTGACCAGAGCTGATCGCGGCTCCAATCTGTTTGTTTGGCATCAAAGAAAGAAAAAGAAATCGCACATGAATGTTTAATCTGGAAAACCTCTTCCGCTTGATGAAATGTTACTCTGGCCTTCCCGAGCCTATAATAACCGCAGCATCGTTTCCAGCTGTCTGTGCTCCAAGCTTTTACATAATCATTGTTGCAAATGGCCGTACATGTCGAAGAAAAAGCTGTACAGATATGGAATAGTTCCTGGAATGTGACTCCCATTGGGGTGATGTCAATCGGGTCAGATTTTTCAGAGTGCAGTAATGTGAACAGAAACAGTGGATGTCCTGTCGAGGAACAGACGAGTTAAGATCAATAGCTTGGAGATAAGGGAGTGTTATTTTGAGCAGGAGCCAGATAGACACAGGCCTTTTGTGTTAAAGATGAGAGAGCCACTGGAGGATGTGTGTGAATTCATGGAGTCAGTATGAGATAGTGTGTCTGTGTGTGCAAAAGTGCAAGAATTCAGGCGGCAAACACTGCATGTGTGAATGAGGAATTTTGGTGCATGTGCGTGGGTTCAAATGCATGTGTATGCGTCGAAATTGGTTTGTGTGTTGATCAGACGGGCCTTTTTTCTAGAGAAGAAAGCAGCTCACTGTCCTCGTGCTGTCCTGGGTATAAAGTCTATGGCGGCCGGGCCTGAGAGCGGGTCTGCGTGGCTGGATCTCTCTGTCTCTGCACGCTGAAGCCTGGCCTTGTTCCCAGCTGTTTGTTCAGCTGGCCCACCAGCGGGGACACCAGGGACTCAAAACCCCCTCTCAGGCTCAGTCGGACACCTCCACCGCCGCACCCACCCAGGTCACCAACCCCCCGACCCCCTCACCCCAGGGTTATTTGCTCCGAGGCCATCGTTTAAGAAGAGTGTTTTGTTCGGGTCCGCAGTCCCCGCTTAGGCTCTTGTCATCAGTGCCATTGATCTGCTCCAAATGAGCTGATTAGGGGGCCTGCAGTTTGTCCTGTGGAGTGGGCCGGACTAAGCTGGGTTGAGCTCGGCTGGATGAGGAAGGGGTTACAGGATGAGGGGCAGGGGGTCAGAGAGCACACAGAGCAAACACAGTTGGGCATTCACTCTCAAAGATGCAACATGAAATTAGTGGTTGTTTGAAGAGGGTCCGATGGAGCCTGTTTGGTTGTGTTTGTTGTGTCAGTCCAGCCCCTGTTGCTTCATGATGCTGCAGCTCTCAAATCAGCGTCGACTCCGACAGCGCTCGCTTTGATTTCCACTAATGAACATCCAACAGCCCTTTCACTTTATTTTTTCGCTTTGCTAAGCTTCTTCTTCAGTTTATTTGAGTCATTTTTTCGTTTGCAGACATAAAGCTTAGGGTCGTGACATTTTTCGGTGGCTATCGGTTTGACAACAATTTAGCCTCTGGGACAACTACCAATACTTCTAGAACAATAATTCCTCTTCTGTTTTCGGTCAGTTGTTCACAGCCCGATTAACAACTTATGAAGCAGGAATGGAGTTAGAATAGCCAGGTTAGAAGCTAATAAAAGCTAAATCAGGATCAGTCAGTAGCGAATGACTTCAGAGATTACATTTCGGCAAATAAGTTGTGCCTCTTTTGCTCTCCACAATGACGGTTTATCGTTACAAATACTACTACTGAGACTACAAATGAAAACCAGAACACTCCCAATACCAAACGTTCGCCTGTTGCATTAAGATTCTGCAAATGAATGCGGTATCTGTTTATAGATATACATATAATAATAATAATAATACATGGGATTTGTAGAGCGCTTTTCCTAATGCTCAAAGACGATTTACATAAATACCTACCATAGATTTAGCAACATGTACCTACCAATATCAAGGTGCTGCTCACTTGTCCCTATCAATATTATAACTGATGTCAGAAGATCTGGTTATTTTAACCCCTCGTAGTGTTAGCATAAGGTCTATGCAGAGTTCCCAGGTCCTTGTGTTTCTGGCAAAAACGATGCTGCTATTTAAAGAAAGAATAATATACAGGGGACGATCTGAAAACCCTCACCCTGTTTTATGTAATGTCATTGTTTGTAAGTAGGACATTGGATGAGTTTTGATTAGATGGCTACATAACCCAGTGGTTCTCAAAGTGGGGGGCGCAGAGGCATGCCAGGGGGGGCGCGAGAGACCAGGAGGAAAAATGGTTATAAAAATAAATTTAAAAAACATAAATTGAAAAATTATTGATTCGAAAATAATATGATGCAGTACTATTACGTCTGGGTCTCTGTGTTTCATTAAAGCTCGTGTGTGTGTGTGTGTGTGTGTGTGTGTGTGTGTGTGTGTGTGTGTGTGTGTGTGTGTGTGTGTGTGTGTGTGTGTGTGTGTGTGTGTGTGTGTGTGGAACGAGCCATTTTGTGTGGACGAGCGAGAGAGAGTGCACCGGTACCGGAGATCGTTGTTTTTAGCTTAGCTTCTGGTGCTAGCGAGCTACGCTAACGGATATAAGGAGTTTTTTCAACAACAAAGTGGAGGAGAGTCCTCTCCTGTCAGACTAAGAGACTCAGTGAGCTAAATGACTCTCAGTGTTATCTCAGTGGGTCTCAAACGTTTTGGTCACCATTAATGTAAACAATTATTTCCGAGGCACACCTTTATACTATATGACAGTAAAAAAATAACAAAGTTTAAAAGGGTGATTTGTAAAATATCCATAAAGAAAAAGTAAATCTGTTTACAGTTCTGTTTCAAAT
>NW_011343334.1:0-2938 GCF_000735185.1 Notothenia coriiceps | reverse complement strand
AAAAGAATAATAATAATAATTCTCAAATAGTCTGTCATGTTCAACAGGGGCAAGAAGAAGCTTTAAAAACACTATTCTGGTCCTTCCCCCTCCAGCATATATTTTCCTTATAAATAACATATTAGGTCATCGTCATCAGCGACATGTTTGTCTTGTTCATTTGTTTGTTTGTTTTTTTGTTTTTTACAAAACAATCAGAAATAAATTACTTTTACAACTACAAGAAATAACAAATGGGATTTTTCAGGTCCTGTTCATAACCGTTCATGATTTGGTTCCTAAATAATACTTTCAGTTTAGACAGACTTGTACAATATTTGAGTGCATCAGTTATTCCACAGACTAACACCTTTTGATGAGATGCAATGAAGTTTGGCATTTGTTCGTACGGGTGGTTTTTTGAAAATGCAGTTTCCTCTCAACCTGTGCATGCTTTCTCTCCGTGTGAAAAGTCCCTGGATACTATGAGGTAATTGTTGATTTGCGGCTTTGAACATAATCTGAATAGTTTTATAGTCAACCAGGTCTTGTAGTTTGAGTGTTTTTAGTTTGATAAATAATGTATTTGTTGGTTCTCTGTACGTAGTTTTATGTATAACTCGTATGGCTCTTTTTTGCAGGATGAAGATCGGATGTGTATTTGTTTTATGTGTGTTCCCCCAAACTTCCACACAATACATCATGTATGGAAGTGTGAAGGAGCAGTACAGCATACACTTGATTAATTAGGTCTTTGGCTTTATTCAGAATTGATATTTATTTGAACTGAACAGGACATTAGTTTCGTATTACTACAACCTTTTCTTTTTGCGTTTTATGGCCACGGTGCAGTCGAAACTGGTGGGATTTTAAGTCTCTTGACAGTATAATTCAAATGCTAACTTATAACAATTGATCACAAATGTAGGATCAAATTATGAAGCTGGGATATTTTAGACGTGTCATTCATAGGCTTTATTTGTCACTTTATCAACAGGGTCATTTTGGTATTGAATCATAAGCCTCAAGCTCCTCCAACAATAAGACATAACCATACAAATGTTTAAACTTCTGTAACAAAATACATCAATACACAAAAGCCCTTTCATCTGAAATATGACTAGAAAAAGCTACTTCTGATTTTGACCCACTTGAACAGCATTGTAATTGTGATTCTCTCTCAATGTCTGACCGCTGCAGCCATTAGTGAGGCTGTAGGAGAACATGTGAAAAATGAGATGCAGAGGGGGAGGGCGCCTCACATGAAGGGGGAGGGCGCCTCACATGAAGGGGGAGACGGATGGGCAACACATGAGAGTTTGTTTTCTTACACACATGTTTCTTTCTCCCTGTGTCTCGCTCTGCACACATTTACTCAGACAGTCCATCTCTCTCTGTGCAGCCTGCAGCTATACGTCCACGCCATGACCTCATGTACAATAGCACGCATTGTTCTGCATGTAGTGTGTGTGTGTGTCTCTGTGTGTGTCTCTGTGTGTGTGAGCAGTACAGTAGAGGGTGGAGTAGGTCTTCATATAGATGATTCATGTTTGTTTACCTCATTGTTGCTCTTAAGTGCCTTAATGGGGTTAATTCAATTTGATGAGGTCTGGTGTGCTGTTGGGTGTATAGACACACATGCACACGCACACATGCACGTCAGCCTTTTAGATTTAGTATCAATAGCTATTTCTTTATGTAATAAAAGGTCAAAACAACAGTCCACAACACCCCAAGAATATTCAGTATGCAGTGATGTGGAAGTCTGATAAGAAGCAAATCCTCAAATTGGACGCTGGGCCTGATTTACAGAAAAGCCCAAATCATTATGTCTCAGTTAAGGATGACATTAAGGATTTTTGGTATTATATAAATAACGATCCTCTTATTTTAGGATTAAAACATTTTGGTATTACAGAGTTGTCCAAAAAAGCACAGAACTGATTGAAAGGCTTCTCAAACCATATGACGATACTCTAATGATAAATAACAATTAATCGATTAAACAAATTCTAAATACATTACCTGTTGATGAATTATCTGGTAAGCTTTAGCTGTTGCTGTCGAGATTAATGGGGAATTAAAGAGTCTTTTTTTTTTTAAATCTATTTGAATGCATTTAGTGATTGTCCACCATGAAGAATAATCCTCCTACTGTAGTAGGCGTGTGCGTGTGTGTGTGTGAAATCCTTCACTAATCCAAGCCTGTCTGATGTTGCTCATTTAGTTGTCTGATCCTGACCAGAGGCTGTGTGTGTTGGAAGCCGTTTATATCCGTGTGTGTGTGTGATTGTCGAGTGTGTCTACATCTGCTTGTAGCTCGTCAGTGGTCCTCTGCAGCTATTTGGGGCCTCACATGTGCACATGTTGAGCTGATGACTGACCCACTGCCCTGTATTTTATCTAACCTCCTCCCACCTCTCTGACCCCGCCCAGGTATGGACCTCTCAGCCAATCAGGACGAGGAAGGCGACCAGGAAGTGTTCCAGGTGGAGATTTGTCGCGAAAACAGGAAGTGTGCGTTCCGTACCGCCGCCGGAAAATACTGGACCCTGACTGCTAACGGAGGCCTGCAGTGCACCGCCTCCACCAAGTACGCATCTCTCACACACACACACACACACACACACACACACACACACACACACACACACACACACACACACACACACACACACACACACACACACACCTTAAAAATCAGACACACTCTCTTAACTTGGCAGTGATTGTGTGTGAGCACCAGTGGTCCGTCACACAACTTGTGTGTTGAATTTAATTGTGTGTGTGTGTGTGGGGGTAAAGAGTGAGTGACCTCATCTCAAGGCTGTGGCAATGTGTGGCATGTTGGGGGGGATTAAGTGCGTCTGGCTGTGACCTCCACCTGTAGAGAGTGACTTTCTTTATGTGCTGTGTTCCTATTGACCTCTGACCTCTCACCCCGTGCTCCTGGTTGATT
>NW_011343333.1:0-2140 GCF_000735185.1 Notothenia coriiceps | reverse complement strand
ACCCATACATCATCTCACATAATTTAGAGCTGATTGGCTGTAAGTGTGTGTGCCGCGAAAAGTGTAGTGTGTGAAGATGGAGACGAGAGACGCGTCCTAAAACCCGGAAGTAAGCTGCACATGGGTTCCCTCCACAAAAAAGCAATGAGATTTCTCCATAGGATTTTAGAAAATAGCTCGAAATAAGATCTGTGTGAAACGTACCTGTTAGATAAATGCACGTTTTGTTCAGCCGGATAATATCCACATGTCTACCCTACTTTTATAATTTTCTAATCGAAAATCTATCGATTAGATTTATGATAGACTTTTGAAACTACAAGAAGATAAGGAGGACTTTTACAAAGAAGTAATAGAGATTTTTGTCCAGAAGGATAGGCAAATGGATTTCATCTTCAAGTCAAGGTAAGGCCGCAATTTTATTGAAAATGGGATCTTACTAAGAGAGAACAATTCCGTATTTAAATGATACAATTAAATTTTTTGGGTATCCTTTTGTTGAACTGTCTGTCTAAAAGTAATCGAAGCATCAGACTAAAAAAGCTTTTGAGAATAATATTATATTTTGATATAGGTCAAAATATAATATTGTAAACCGGAAGAGTCAGTGCCTCACCAGCCATGAACCTCACTGCACGTCACTGCAGAAGCTTATATATAGACATCTAAGTTTTTTGTGCCCCACCACTTGTGTACATATAAAAACGCCACTGATTATCAGTAATCATTTTAAAGTTACACAGAGACATTGGATTAACTGTTTTTATGCCCTTGAACACAACTTTTGATCACAAAACAGCAAAGGTAAGACATGATTATCATCATGGCTACGTAAAGTGAAGTTGTTTTCTTGCTCTTTCCTGGCTGCTAGTTCAGTGAGTTCTTGTCGTACAGTGATGAGACTTATACCAATGGAATCTGTGGAATCTCAGCTTTCATGTGATATGTTGTTTGCAGATAAAATGACGTAGAAAAGATCACTTTTGCCAGTGATGTACTAAAGTAGCCGTTTTGCTATGTGTTGATTTTAGACTCTTGGTGTTGGACTTCTGTTCCGTGTAGGTAAAATGGTTAATATCGTCTGTTAGCTGAGTTTCTTCCCGTTAAGTGGGTATGCATCATTAATAGGCTGTTAAATGTTAAGAAGCCTTGAGACGCTGTTTCTTGCAAGATGTTGCGTCTGCCCCTAGTCTTCCCCTGGGAGTCTCACAATAATAAGAGCGCTGTTAGGGGAGATGACGAGTGGCATTCACAGGTATACCAATACCGTCCGATCAGGTACCGGTACTGACTTAGTACCGGTTCTCGATACCCATCCCTAATGGCTGCTCACTTTAAGTATTTAACTTCTTGATGAGCTACTGTCCATGAAACACTTCCTGCTAATGCTTGACATTTAAAGACCCAAATGATAATTGTTTTGTGATGTTGATTTGATACCAGGAACCATCCTATTACACATCCCGTTTACACACTCACACGACCTTTTTTTTGCATAATATGGTTATATTCCCATGTGTACTGAGGTACATGGGATTATTAGTTGCCTGGCATAAAGAGCACAACACACAAACGCACCCCCACCGACCCGCCGTGCAGTCATTAGTGGCACGCGGGGAGAGATGTTTGAAAAAAGCAGAAGAGTCACACTATCATTTCACATTAACACAACAAAAGCAGAATGCATTGAAAGGGCCACAGAGAGACAGAGCAGCACTGACACCAGAGAAAATAAACGGAAGAATTATGAAAGGTAAGTGTAATCTTCACTATCAACTCCGGCTTTAAAAGGCCTTTTATCAAGAAGTGTGTTTACAAAACACATGAATTATTCATGACTGAATGTACTATTACTGGTAATGATAAAGGCATAAGAATACCTCCTTTCTGTACAATCTCTATTTCCTGTCTCGGGAACTAAAGCTTTACAAAGCTGTACTTATTCATCCTTTCCGTATTGAAAAAGGATCAGATGACAATGTGTAATGTGAAAGGGTTTGCTTGGACCCTCTGTGAATTATCACCAACTCTGCACTGCAGTCCTCAATGTAAAATCTGCTCTCATCAACCTGGTTTCCAGCAGCGGCAGCAGCTGTTTTCTCGCTCTGATAACAGCAGCCTGCTCTACCTGCTCTGCAGG
>NW_011343332.1:0-2530 GCF_000735185.1 Notothenia coriiceps | reverse complement strand
TTATGAGCAGCAGCTTATGTCATGAACACAGGCAGGAACATATAAGAAGAAAACACACAGACACACCCGGGAGCACAGATGTGGATCATTCCAATTTACACTATAAATAGTTCATAGCATCACAATAATAAATAAATAAATAATCAAGTTAAAAGCCTTTCAAGAATTTAAAAGTTTGAGTGCAGAAGGGATGAATGATTTTGAAAAGCGATTAGTCTTTAGAGCAGGTAGAGCATATCTTCGCCCTGATGCCAACATACGAGATTCATGTGCAAGAACATGACCTGGAGAGTTCAGAATGCTCTCTGCTTTCCGCAGAATCTGCTGGTTACAGAAGGAATTTAAGTCTCTCTGTTTCACGCCGATGATCTTGGAGCAGGTTTTAACAATGCTGTTCAGGCTGTTCCTGTCTTTCAGTGTAAGGCTATGGAACCAGCAGATAAAAGAAAAACAAATAAGGCTCCCAATGAATGCTTGGTAAAAACGACAAAGAATGAAAGGCCTGACAGAGAAAGAGTTCAGTTTGCGAAGAAGGTGCATTCTCAACCCAGTCTCACAAAAAAACGTGTAATAACTACGTTGGTCCACAACTTGGGACGTAGTATTTCTACAAAAACGCCTCTGAAATTGTAAGATCCCTAAGTTTTTTTTCACCATTCATTTCCAATGGCTGGCGTCTATGTCACGTGATCTTCACAAAAAAAAAAAACATGGCCGAACTTCGTTTTATTCTCTGTGGAAAATGCCTATTTTAAGGTTAGCTTGGCCATTAAAATGCGTTTTGATGTCATTTGATGCAAGAAATATGAGTTGTTATTTCAGATTATGTGTGCAGTGGATGTACATGATCTTTAGTTTGCTAGTTATTACGAAGATTAGTTCAGGAAATTCATTGGGAATTGGTGGTAAAGCATATAATTGGGTTATGAATGTTTTACTGGACAGGAAAATACAAGTAAGACTAGGTCCAGAATATTCAAGTGTTTAGGCTGTGGAAAATGGTACTCCGCAAGGTAGTGTATGTAGTCCGTTGCTGTTCAATATAATGATACATGACATTTGTAATCAAGTTCATCCAAGTGTGGGAACATCTTTGTATGCAGATGATGGGGCTTTGTGGGCAAAAGGCCGCAATGTAGCACATGTTGGAAAGAAAATACAAGCTGCAATAGTTGAAGTTGAAAAAATGGACAAATAAATGGGGATTCAAACTGTCAGTAGCTAAGACGCCACATTTGTTTTACAAAATGGCATAAGATTGCTCCTATATCGTTAAAACTGATGAGCAACCTCTTGAACAGGTAAACACAATAAGATTTCTTGGTGTGTTTGGTTTGACGGAAAGTTAACGTGGAGTAATCATATTGGAAAAGTTCAAAATAAATGTAAAAAGGTCAACAATGTACTTCGGTGTTTGGCTCGCTGTTCAACCATTGGTCAGACATTAAGGGGGTGAAAACGCAAATCCTGGCAATTTCTAGCGGAGCCTCCGCAATGGAGCATCGGCACTTTTGGCAGGTTATTCTCATGCTGGTGTTAATCTGGAGATCAACAGACACTAGCGGCCCGGCATATGATAATCAGACAACGTCCGGTAAAAAACATTATTACATGGCTTTGTTGAATACTCGATTCTGATTGGTCAATTCAGAACATGTGACACGTTGTTAATCCAGAACAGACAGACCGCTGTCAAGGATTTATTGACCGTTGTTAAGGACGCTCACATCTGCACAAAGAAGTCCGTTCGATTTAACTGTATACAGTTTGGCTGAAAAGCAAAGTGCATGCAGTTTGCTTTTCTAACTGACAAGACAAGAGGGACAAGAAAACAGCGGAGAAGTAACGGGCAGAAATCCTCCTTTTTACGCAGGGGTCCAGACATAGACATCAGACGGCAACATATATTCAGTTGCCAGTTACTTAGGCATTAGGGCAGGGATATCTAGATACTTCCCAAGGTTTGACATAATGAATTGTGCTACTTTTAAAGCAAGCAACAATGTTTTCAAATCTGTAATCAAAAAGCTCCTCAAAAACGCTATCGAAGCAGTTCCTGCCGTTGCTACGTTAGTTCAAACAGTAACAACGGACTATTTTTCTCAGCGGATGCATGTCAATTTAAATCAATACAACTATTTTTTAAATCAATAAAATCATTTTCTAAATCCACAAAAGCATTTAAATTAATATTGGGAGTCATGTTTGTTGAGAATGTGGCCATGTAATAAGCGGGATAATGTGCAGCGACTTGGTCATTATGGGGAAAAGAACACCTTCATGCCGATCTGGATCCCTCCGCTTCGTTGAAGATATCCGCGTTCTTGTGACACGTAAATACTGCGCTTCCTATGTTTTGGTGCGGACTGCGTTCACACCAGCAATGAACCGCTCCAGAGTTCAGAGTTCGCAAGCAAGCGCTCCGAGACCACCTATTTTAGCGGACCAGAGTCCGGTTGTTTAGTTCACTTAAGAGGTCTCGGACTGTGTTCACACCGACCCAAATGAACCGCACCAAGCGGCTAAACGC
>NW_011343331.1:7336-14748 GCF_000735185.1 Notothenia coriiceps | reverse complement strand
ATTGAAATGTATTATTTTTATTATTAGATATTAATAGGAGACACAGACAGACAAACTAATAAGGCTTTATTTAAACATTAAAGAATACTTTAGGTTAAGGTCTTATTTTGAATAAGAAAAAAGCTTGGGGGTATACATATTATGCCTGACAAAGTACTAATATATTGCTTTCCTGCAATGCTACTGTATGTTTAAACACTTATTTTAACTGATATTATACATATGTATTATACTCTTATAAGATGTATGTAGATAGTATAAGAAATGTGCAGAATATGACAGTTTAATGGTGGAGGTTTCGACACATATTGATAGATGTCTTGTAATGCACTGTTGAGGAACCTGCGACCCAGGTTTTTCATCTCCGACCTTGTCAGCTATTGAACAATCAATAAATAAAGAACACAGAATTATTAAATATAAAACACCGAATTTGTGTGATTATACTAAATGATTTACAAATAAGCACCACTGCATATTTACAACTGTTACACATGCTGATGTAACGCAAATGTTTCCAACTTAGGATCAATAAAGTATATCTTATCTCTTTCGACTCCACTTCGAGCGATATAATTACTAACAAAGCACTTATATACCAATGAAGGACTGGCTTATCCAAAGCCAGTTGAGTAGCACTTGAAATGTTTTAGCTCTATGAAACCTGATGTACTTATATGATTCTGTTTTCTTTTGTATCTTGTTGGTCGAACGCACTTATTGTAAGTCGCTTTGGATAAAAGCGCCAGCTAAATGCAATGTAATGTAATGTAAGATGATCGATGGCTATGCCATATTTGCCTATGAACCTTGACAAGTGCATGTTTCAGGCTTATCAATTAACAACAGGAGGAGTCACAGACATAAGACCAGCTGTTAAATAAAGCTCTTCTGACCTTAGCTGTCATGTGGGTATATATTAATGCTGCCCACCCATTTATTAATTATATGTTTTAAATGTGAGTGTTTCCTATCCCCTAAACCTCCAGGGATGTACACAGTTTAATACTGGCAACTTCTTATTATGGGAAATACGAAAACGTCTTTTAAAACTACAATTCCCAGTAGAGACGTGCCATAGGACATTTTGTGAAACACACAATAGCCAGCATGTGTAGTTCTGGGGACGGGGTGGGGGAGAGGGGGACGGGGTGGACCCGTTCAAATCCAGTTTTGGACAGTCTGCCGTGGTTCTATCCCATTTCAAATTGTTGTTCGACGCTTGGCGTAACCCTCGGCGCACACTCAAACATCCAAATCACAGAGCTTGAGGACTATCACAGGGTTTGTCAAGCGAAGCAGAGAGAATACTTACTTCTGGGTGTAAAATTCTCTAAAGCAACCTGACGGACTCCAACTTGTGTTTATTAATCAAACAAATGAATAAACACAAGGATAATTATGTGTTATTGTTGAGTAAATAACAGTGTGTGGTTTAGAAAAGAATACAAAATTAGAAGGAAAAAACGATGAAACAATACAGATTTCAGTATTCTGAGCCCCTACTCTCCCCATAACTGACGGCGACAAAAGTCCTACATTATTCAATTAAAATAAAGAAGTAAAAACAATAAGTGTTGCTTGATATTGAGTAAGAAAAAGGTTGATAAACGCTGTGAGAATGGATCTGCGGAGAGCATTTCGCAGCGATCCCAACTCCTCTATTACCGACGTTCAGGGAGCTCTATGCAAGTCAATGGGACGCCATGCCTGTTGAAAACTGACTTCCAAGGGGTACCCTGTATGTAATAGAGTGACGGGGAGGGGCCCTGACCGTCCGTCAACATGTGACGGGTTGGGAGTGAGAACGTGTTGCTTTAACTGCCGCCGACATGGACCAATGCGGTGCTTCCCTGAGCGTCAAATACCGCCGCCGATGGGAATACATTGCAATCAGTTGAAAGCTCTTTGCGTCCGTTTATGAAGCTGATGGAGACTCGCTGCGTCACAACTGCACGCCAAAGGACCCTGACCAAGCGTCGCTATTGGACTATCAGGGAGTGAGTCGGGGTGTTTCTCAATCTCGAGTAAAGCTGCTCCAGAGCCACTATTTCAAGCATACTACGTCATCGAGTGCCACCGAAGGACTGTTCCAATGTCCAGCATACTTGAAATTCTACCGAGCCTGGCGTACTTTGTAGAGAGACATTTCGAGGCTGCACATGTGTAGACTCCGCGGTCTTAACATCCCCACAATGCTTTGCGCACGGACCAATTTCCCGAAATCTGTGGCGGAAAATGTAAGGCGGGGCCTCTCATATGACACACACCTGCACACTTGCTCGCCTTTTCCACTCTTCGTTTTCAGAATGCCAGCAAGTATTCTTGCCTCGCTTCTGAAGTGACATTGAAAAACACCCACTGTGTTGGTTTCCCCAGCCTCACGTGCTGCTTCCTGTCAGATAGGAAGTCTGTGATCCACCTGCAGGTGGAGTCGGGCACGTGCAGCTGGGAGAGCTTGTCCTGCAGCAGAGCCGGGATGATGGTGTTGTAGGCGGAGCTGAAGTCCTCAAACAGGATCCTGGCGTAGGTTCCTGGTGTGTCCAGGTGCTGGAGCGGGAAGTGAAGGGCCATGTTGACAGCATCATCTACAGAACTGTTGGGGGTCCAGGAGGGGTGATGGATTTGATGTGGGACAAGGTGCTCAAAGGACTTCATAACCACAGAGGTCAGGGCGACAGGTCTGTAGTCGTTTAATCCTGTGATCCTTGAATCCTATTTCCAGTTTTTTATAACATCAGATCAAAATTGTATTCATCAACATTTGATATCTTCAAAGAGTGATGTTCTGTAACTCATGCTAACGTGAACAGGGACTTTTGATGTTCCGGAAACACGAACAGATCAAATGAAGCTTTAAGTAGTTGTGCACGGAATCATAAAGCTTCAGTGAAATTGCCAAGATTTGTATTTGTACCTTTGCATTTTGAAGGCCTGCTCTTTGTGTTTGACTTAATAAATAAATGATGATAGGGTTGGGGTTGTCTGAAAGTGCATGTACAATAAATGTTCAGATAGCTTTCTTATTCATTGCCACAGACACTTCAAACCAACTTTATTTCTACCTCTCATTTTAAGAACAGCCCCCACTTATTATTATGTACAGAGGGCCTATTTTCGGGTTTTCTCTCTACTGCAATGTGTTCTATAGGTTTTTGTGCATGTAAATGTCTGCAAAGGCAAAAATCCCTGTGTTCCCTCCAGAGGGAGGGTGACCAATCACAACAGAGCATGCCATCTTACCAATCAGAGCAGACTGGGCTCTGGTTTCAGACAGAGGGTGAGAAGAGGTGCAGCAGCACAGGCCTTGTAATTGTAAACAAATAAATTATCTTTATATACATCACTTCATTTTTAACTAGGCTTACTCTTCTTAAATATTTCATTTAGTTTTTTTTTTTTTTTTTTCTTCTGTTTTTGTAATTATGAATTCTGGTCCACTGAGTTGTTTTGGCTTCAACATCTGAAACCTCTTTGTTGTCTTCCCATCATGTATAGCAATTTGTTTTCTTCTTTTGGAAGTGTCATTCAGTATTATTTTAAAACATTATTTAATTTTGAAAGCAGATATGTTTGAACAATACATAGGTACAGATAGTAGAGTTGCTTTATAGTGCATACGTATATTGTATTCTCTGCATATATCTTGAAGTCACTCTCTTATAATATTAACACAATGTGATGTATGATCCAAGTTGCTGGCTCTCACATTCAATAATCTGCAGCCAAATAATTCACTCTCTATATCCTCTCTTTGTGACTCATGAGCAAAAAGCCAAATAAGTGAGAGTGATGGATTGTGGGTAGAGCTTGCTCACAGTAGGGGCATGCAGAGGCTAAAATATGCTTTAACAAGATTCACTCCTTTTACTTGCTGCTTACATAACTAGGCTGCTTACACGCCTTCTATCCTGTTATTAAGGCGTTTTATGTGAGTGTTGCACTGAACCACGATGCACCCGGAACATTTTCATAGTCGTCAACAGGTGTTCAGCTCCTCGTGTCACTATAGAATTTTAAAACAGCTTCATTAGTAAATGGAGCGGCGGTGTCACTCTCATGCAGATGAAAAAAAAAAGTGTTTTTCTCCTTGTGATGTCTGCAGGTTATTCGTAGCAAACTGTGTGACAAGCAAATTGGAAAGCACTTACTTTTCCTTATATTCCAGTTAGCCAGGCCATTAGTGCAGCAGCATGAAAAATGTACTTTTCATGACAGGAGCAAGTTGGCCATAGCTGCGGCCGGCTCATTAGAAACAATATTCCCTGCTTCATCTCACCCCCTCCAGGTGCAGTTCTTTAATAGACATTTATTCACCATTCCCCCCCAAATTAGAATGCTTCCATCAATAGCACATATATTTCAGCTGGCTGATCACACTGCGACTATGCTCATCAAGAATTGCTTACCATTAATTCATTCACGGGATATAATCAAGCTACACACACAGCAACGCAGACTATGCTATAACACCCCTTGCTGTGAAATACAAATTATGTGCAATGTATGCCGTTAATAACTGTGCAATATGTACCTGGCTGCTATATCTTCAGAACTGTTACAGAATGTCCATCCATCCATCCATCCATCCATCTTCTCCCGCTTATCCGTGGTCGGGTCGCGGAGGTAGCAGTTCCAGCAGAGAGCCCCAAACTTTCTTTTCCCTGGCCCACATAACCAGCTCTGACTGGCGGCATCCCAAGGCGCGCTCCAGGCCAGCGGAAGAGTATAATCCCTCCAATCTGGTTCTAGGTTCTACCCCTTGGTCTCTTCCCGTGCTGGAACACCGTCCCTGTAGGGGAGGCCCGCCCAGGTGGCATCCTAACTAGGCTGCCCGACCACCTCAACTGGCCTCCTTTCGACCGCTGAAGGAGAGCGGTTCAACTCCGAGCCTCCCGGATGACCCAACTTCTCACCTATATCCCTTAAGGAAAAACACCAGCCCCCTGCCGGAGAAAACCCATCTCGGGCCGCTATGTACCCCGCTGATTCTCGTTCTTTCGGTCATGGACCCATCCTTCATGGACCACTTAGGTGAGGTAGGGGAACGGAAAATGGCGCGGTAGGGCAGAGAGCTTTGCGTTCTGGCTCAGGCTCCCTTTTCGTCACAACGGTGCGGTAAAGAGACTGCAGTACCGCTCCCCCCGGCTGTTCGATTCTTCCGGGACCCCACTCTTCACGCTCATTGTTCCCTCACTACGAGAACAAGGACCCCGGATACTTGAGACTCCTATTCACTTGGGTAAGGACTCATTCCGGCCTACTTGGAGTGGACAGTCCATCGGTTTCCTGCTGAGACCATGGCCTCAGATTTGGAGGTGGGCTGATCCTTCATCCCAGCCGCTTCACCACTCGGTTGCGAACCACATCCAGTGAGTGCTGGAAGGGTCGCAGACCGATGAAGCCATTCAGAAACCACATCATCTGCAAAAAGCAGTGGTGCAATCCTTAGTCCATCAGAAACTTGACAGACCCCTCCCCCACGGGGGGGACTACCGCCTTCGAATCCGATCCATGTGTATTACATAAAGGATTTGGGTGACAACGCAAGCACCTGGCGGAGGCCAACCCTCACCTAAAATGGAGTGCGGAGCGTTTACTGCCGCGCGCAGCCGGGACCCACAGCTCGTCGCTTTGGGAGTACCAGAGATTGATGCCCTGAGTAGAGCCCCCTCACCCATAACTCCCGCAGTCAACCTCCCACAGTGGAAGCGTCCTGGGAACCCGTCATACGCCTTCTCAAGGTCTACCAAAAACACATGTAACGGATGAGTCTCCCAGGCCCCCTCCAGAGTCCTTGCTGAGAGTAAAAAGCTGATCGTCGTCCGCACGGGACCAGGACGGGATCCGCATTGTCCTCCTAAAGTCTGAGGTTCGACAATCGGCCTGACCCTCCTTTCGAGAGCCTTAGAGTAAACTTTCCCGGGGAGGTGAGGTAGCTGTGAATGCCTCTGTAATTGGCCCACCACCCTCTGATCCCCTTTTTTAAAAAGCCGGGAACCCACCACCCGGTCTAGCACTCCTTCTGGTACTGTTTCCGACTTTCCACGCCAACGTTGATGAGACGGTGTCAAACCATTGACGCCGAGTTCCCTCAACACCCAGAGCCTTCAGCATTTCTGGGCGGATCTCATCCACCCCCGGCTTTGCCACTGTGAAGTTTGATTGACAGACTCATTGGACCTCCCCCCGAGGAGATTGGTGTCGATCCCCCGTTCATACTCCAGCTCTGCCTCTAACTTAGAAGGGCGGAGTTGTCGGGGTTCAGGAGTTTCTCAAAGTTGCTCCTTCCAACGCCCTAACACTCCATCAGTTGAGGTCAACAACGTCCCATCCCTTACTGGTACACAGCCTTGGCGTGGTTCTCCTGCTTCCCCTCCTGAAGGTGTCGGACAGCTTTTCCAGAACCAACTTTGGGCGCGCCGAAAGTCTTTTTCCATGTCTTCTCGGGAAATTTCTCCCACACCCGCTGCATTTTGCCTCGGCCACGGCTGAGGCTGCTGCACTTCGGGGCTGTCGAGGCTACCTTGCAACGGCCTCGGGAGTCCCCCGGGATACAAATCCCTGAAGGCCTCCCTCTTCAGTCGGACGGCTTCCGCTTGGACCTCCAGCCGGTGTCCACCAGGACTGGTTCGGAGGGTTCCCGCCCCTTGAGGCAGCACTAGGACCTTGAGACCCACAGCTCCCGCCGCGGCGGCTTTCGGCAATAGAGGCTTGGAACACCGAGCCCACTCTTTGTTTCAATATCCCCAAACCATCCCACCAGGAGATGCCCGGAAAAGCTCGCCGGGAGGTGTGAGTTGAAGGCCTTCCTGAACACTGGGCCTCCTTCCAGACGTTCCCAGTATCACCCGAACTACACGTTTGGACTTACCCAAGGTCTATCCAAGAGGCGTATCCCCCGCGCACTCGCACCCAACGCATCCCACCAGGATGGTGTCAAGTTGACAACTCGCGCCCCTCTCTTACCCGAGTGTCCCAAAACATACGCGGCCTCAGGTCTCTCTGAAGAAGCCAGCCACCTTACCGTCGGTAGAGAGGTTGTGTGTGTCCTGAGTGAACCTGGGGGCTGTTTGTCTTGGGAACTTGTGTTTCCTGGTAGCCGGCCCTCCTCCCCCATGGCAAATTGGTCTCCCGCGCGCCCCGGGGCCAGCGGAAGATTGCGTTCCACCAGATACCTGCATTGAAAGACACACAGCGAAGTGAGGGATACCCGGCCCGGAGGAAGCCCAGGCGTTGCCCCTTTGTGCTTGGAGCCGGCGCGCGCGGCGAGGATGAGGGACCTCGGTCGGCGAGCGTCTGGTGGCCGGGCCTTGCCACGGAGCCCGGCCGGGCACAGCCCGAAAAAGCACGGTGGCGGCCAACACCTGCCCCTTCTCCGTCCGCGGGGCCCACCACCTACGGGAAACAGC
>NW_011343331.1:0-4138 GCF_000735185.1 Notothenia coriiceps | reverse complement strand
CACACACACACACACACACACACACACACACACAGATTCCAGCATGTCACTTATCCTGTGGATTTGATGAACCCCCCCATGCAGTAGCCTTGAAGCTTTGACAAAGGGCTATCCGACACACAAATGCGAATGGACCTACGCAAATGACGCCTGTCTAGAGTGAGTGCACATCTCTGAATGCTCGTAACATGTCCCCCCCACTCCTTTCTTATTCCTGTTTCTTCAGGCTGTGTAAGCCTCCAGACCATAATGGGCTCTGAGGTGCTTAGTGGCCCTCCAGCCAGCCCCCCTTGGAGGTCCTGCTGTGTAACGGGAATACAGAGGGCCATGTTGTCCTGTTTTCGTGTACTGCAAACTTCCTGTTTGGCAAATAAACAAAAGTCTGAAGGGTTATCACTTCGTTATCCCACTTCCCTTCGGCCTTCCTCATTTTTCTTGTGAATCCCTAACTCTTTGCACATTTGCAAGGGGATGTAATGCATTGCTTGACTCAGCACAGTGTTAGCTTGTTGTGTAATAAAGACTTGGTTTGTGATCTGTGGTTCTCAGCAATCTAAGATGGGCAGATGGCTGCCTCTTGCTCACCAATGACTCTCTGTCTCTCTTCTTATTTTTCCCAATAGTTATTTTTGTCGTGTGTCGGCGTTTATGTGTGAGCCTATGTGTCTTTGATTCTGAGTCAGTGTGTGTGGGTGTGTCTAAGTGAGTGAGTGAGGGATTGAGTTTGTGTGTTGTTTTAGGAATATCTAGTCTGTGGACCATATGGTACAACACTGCCTGCTGGGCAAAGATAAACCCCACATGTAATGGCAGAAGAGACACCCGTGTACACACACACACACATGCACAAAAACATATGCTTCACACACTTTGTCCAACCTCAGTAGCATGTATTTGTAATTTGCATTGTAATTAGTCTGCACTGTCTGCTGTTGAATAACAGCGATACACGGCCTGGCTAGTGTTCATCTGTCAGTCTTTCTGCTGCTCCTCCTCCTCCTCCTCCTCCTCCTCAGCTGATTTGCTTTCTGCCTGCCTATACTTTTCCAAATCAAATGCTTTCCACCTTTCTCTGAGGGCAAACTTCCCCCAGCCGACCTGAGTAATAAAGCCTTCTCTGAGCTGAAGTAAACTCATGCTTTCCTCCCACACATGTAACCACCCATATGGAAGTGTATCTATCTACTTTGGTGGTTCAGGAAGTGATACATTTTTCTCTGTTAAAAAATGTAAACGTAAACTATTGCATAACTTAACAATTCTAGGGACCAAATCATGGGTTCGCATATCCCATTGTCTGTTTGCGACTACGATTACAGCATACCATTTGAAAACGATCCTGTATTTCTGCCTTAAATTTCCATGGAAATCAGTGGTTTAATTTGCTGGCTCAAAATACATGCTTGGATTGTGTAATGCTCCACAATGAAAATCAAGTCAGTCTTATGATAACATTTAAACCTTTTTTTTTGTTTTCACTGAAAAATAATGTGGCAATAACCACAAATAGCTAAATAATCATACAGCGGCAACAGCAAAACACACATTTTTTGATACACTGGAATTATTTTGTATAAGTGCAATGATTTAGAGTCCAAAAATGTATGCAGGTGCCTGCTAAGTGATTTTTGTATTTGAAGAAATGGATACATGCATATTTTTAAAACAATACATTCAAAACAGACAATGCATTTGTTAATAGCAAGCAAACATGATTTTTTTGTAGAAAACTCAAACTTATAAAACCACTGCTATGAGCCATTAATGTTTGATTTTTTAATGTTCTGTCTGGCTGTGTGTGTGTGTTTGCTATACCTGTGTTGACTCGCAGCAGAGCCAGACAGCATGAAAAGGCAAGGTCACTCAAATCAAAGTACTCCAAAGCTCCCACGCTTCTCCTCTAGTCAGGCTCTCTCACTGATTAGACAGATTACATAAAGAAACATTTACCTCTCTGTCTCAGAACACGAGGGTAAACAACATGGTGTTTTCTTTACAAAAGCGGGGGGAGACAGACTGTAAACCCCCGTGGCACAAATCCTCCACCCCCACTGCATCTTGTGCCACAATGTGTGCTAACTGTCAGACGTGGTAACATGGATGAGGGCACAGCTGGAAGAGAAATGGAAAGAGACGTACAAAGAGAGGGGCGGAGAAGGAGACGAGGCAGTTTGAAGCCGGTTAACTGGGGCTGTTCCTGATGCTTTTCAGACAGAAAAGACTGGGAAGAAGAAGTGAGACACACACACACACACACACACACACACACACACACACACACACACACACACACACACACACACAGAGGGAGGTGAAGTATAAAGAGATGGGCACAGGAACAAAAGCAACGGCATTTAATATGAAACTGAATTTCAGAGGTAGCCTTCTAGTTTAGTCACCATGACAACAACACATTTAAACCAGCATTTAATTGGTGCTGTCTGCACTTGTCTGTTGCATCTCCATCCACTCCCTCCGTGGTGTACAGTATATAATTACACTGTGATTTGTGGGTATCATGTACCAGAACAGACCTGCCTACTATATGGTATATATTACTGTGTTTAGTTTGTAAAGTAATACTGTAATATGTTTCAATTTACTCGGACTGCCAATTCAGATTAGGCTTTCATTTTTGGATCACAGAAATGTTGGCTAACCGTACGGTGCAAAATTCTGAAAAATTGGTGCCTGTACTCTATATAATAGATAGAACATTAATTCTACCAGACATCATTTAAGGAATAAGGATGCAATGTGAGAGATCTTCTGAGAGCAATTAGTCATTACGATGAGTCAGTAAAGGTTAGGTGGATATAATTTAGCCACATGCTTCTTGAAAAGTCAGACAAGGCAGATTGTTGGAAAAGATACTCAGGTTCTGTGTAAGGACAGGGACATTTCTTGTCCTTGTATGTTACAGAATAGGTGATAGTTTCACATTCTTTTGAACACAGTAAAGTTGTTGTCACTGGAAATACAATTAGCTGCTCATTTCCAACTAATTTGCTAGTTCAGGTTTACACTTGCAACCCATGCACATACTTCACTTCACATATGTTGTATAATACAAGCAGTCTAAAACATTACAAGCATTAATATGCAAGCAACCAGTTCAGCACTATATTTGATTAGGACTTGCTTATATCACAGGTGATGTGATGCACATTTTGCTCCAGGCTGAGTATGGAGACATTTAAATAGAAGACAGGGTTTGTGGTTCGACAATTTGCTTCATATCTGCTCTTCAACTTCTGACTAACGATTCTTTCTTCAGGTTTCAGTCTTTGATGTTCATAGATGGTGCACACTTCAAAATATTTGGGAAATGTGAGAAGGAAGATAAGGCGTTGGTACCGTGTTTGGCAAATGGCAATTTTGTGTTTCTGAAGGTGCAGAGCTCTGAATGTGTCTCTCAGTCTCCACACGGGTTATTTGTCTATTTTCAGAGAACCGTAGGCGGTGAACAGAAAGTACTCAAGCCAGGACAAGATGGATATGTAAGAATGTAACAGCTGCAGTTACAGAGAAGTGCATGCATAAGCAGAGGACAACAAGCTGATAAGATTCACAGTTAAAATGAACTAATGGAAAGAAAGGAGCCTGTTAACAACACAGTAACACTCTTGTACAGCCTATAGTTAAAAGACAAAGCTGCGGGCATAACGATTTGTAATCAGATTGATGCTTTATAACTTATCCTAATAGAGAACCGCAGTGACGGGTCATAAAAGCCGGAAGTAAACTTCTTCCGGTTCCTTCGTCAAAAACCAATGCAATTTCTCCATAGGATTTCGGAAAATAGCTCGAAATAAGGTCTGTGGTTGACACACATTTAAGAGAGGGATCACGTTTTGTTCAACCGGATAATCTCCACATGTCAACCCTACTTTTATAATTTTTTAATCATAAATCTAGTCGCCAGAAGCAAAATGCTAACGTTATGCTATAGACGAACTACAAGCCAGTACAGCAGCAGGGTCGCACGACTTCAACGTCACGCCAACTTAAGATCGTTTTAACTGACTTGCACTGAAACTGCACTTTGAACACTTTAAATATATTATTAACATTTTAAACTGTATACCCCGGTTATCTAGGCCTGTTTTGTTTTGTTTAATGTATACCACGTTTATCT
>NW_011343330.1:0-4048 GCF_000735185.1 Notothenia coriiceps | reverse complement strand
TTTGAACCTTCCCTCTCGTTTTAGATACGCTGACCTCCCTTTCTTGTGTGTCTCCCACTCCTGTGATTGTCGACCCCGCCCATGATTGTTTCCACCTGTTCCCCATTACCTTGCGTATTTATTGTCCTCGTCTCCCTTTGTCCTGTGCCAATTATTTCGTTCCTTGTGACAAACAACCAGCGTATCATGCCAGGAATCCTCCCAAGCAGAGCTTTGAGCCACGTCTTGTCCAAGTGCTTTGTCATTCATGCTCCTAGTGTTTTTCCTCGTTAAGAGTGATTTTGTTTTGTTAGTGTTTTGTAGTTGAGATTTGGTTTGAATAAACCCTTTTTTGTTAAAACCTGAGTCGTGCATTTGAGTTCAAACCCGTTTATTCAGTCGTAACAGAAGTTTCTCAGAGACGAACAATAAGAAGGAATTATTTTCCGTTGAATTATATTGTGTTTATAACATTGTGAAATATCAACATTATTTAGGTGATGGCTCCAAACGAGTGGGTTTTCTGCATGTTTCTGCACCCTATATTCCTTTAAAAGGTTACTTTAAACTGTGCTAATAAACTTAAAGGTGACCTATCATGCAAAAAGGACTTTTGTACGTCTTTTATACATGAATATGTGTCCCAGGTGTTCCAGGGAACTCACCAAGTGTCAGAAAACACAATCCTCTCTATTTTCCTCCTTACCCAAATCTCTAAAAAAAGGGGCTGCAACGGATCTGATACAGACTGATCCAGATTTGAAGACTTCTATGACGTCACAGAAGTGGCGCTACGGCTATTGGGCCAACTCCACCAATCAGGAGGAGGCAGCCACGGACATTGCCGTTCAAAAGCGCTGAAGACGCTGTAGTACATATGCCAGGCCTGTAGATGGTGCTGTTCTCACAGAATCAGCCCATGCAAAGACAGTGTTAAATTGAGCGAAATGAGGAATGGCTAAAATGCATGATCTGTTTGGTATTTTGAAAAATAAAAAGTATAAATATGTCTTATATAGGTATGGTCCTACACTATATTATTCAAATATAGCATGATAGGTCCATTTTAAACTGAAAAAAGAGCAGGGGGAAAGGAGGAGGGAGGTGGCAAAGGAGAAAATGGAGTACACCCTAAAAAGTAAGGCCATTGGTTCCTTACTAAAATTGAGGCAGCAAAGTGACAATTAATAGAATTTAATTAATTAATTCCAGTTTTTACAGTGTATGAAGAAGAGACAGAAGTGGGTAAAAAGAAAGTAAGTTGAGAGAAATAGGGGAGAAGAGGGAGTACAGGACGATAGGGGAGAGGCTGGAGGGCGTCACAAAGAAGAGGGAGGAAAAGGGCGGATAAAGGTCAAGAGGAGGGGTGAGAGGAAGATACAGACGTCAATGGGTGAAACAAAAGCCAATAAAGAGATGAACAAGGATTTGTAGGAGGGAGAGATAAAGCACAGGCACAAAGAGGGCATTATTAAAGAAGACGGATCACAAAGTGAGAAATGGCAATTACTGAGAAAGTGTTTTATTCAACACATCGCTGAAGTTTAATTTGCAACGTCTGAATAATCCATATTCATGAACCGAGATCAATTACGATTATTTGGTTTTAAGTTATTTGACTTTTGTTCAATGTTTTCAACTCTGCTAATCCTGAGTCTTAATAGGCAGTCATGCTTCTATTAAATATGAAAGCATTTAATCGATTAACTTATTTACAGTTTTCTGATCTGGCAGCCTATTGCCTTCTCATTAATCGACCTGGTGGTAAGGACACACAGGCTTTACAACAGCTACAACGCACCATGCTGCATATTGTGTATATATTTCACGTCTCTCAGTACCCCGAGAGGGTCACAGCGAGGTTAACTTTCTCCGCTCGTTAGGATCACAGGATTTCTGCATATTGTATTTGCACTGAGAACTAAAGCCATGTGACAATGGCTGAAAAAAGGAGAGTAAACATAGGCTTCATTAATGATGGATGAGCAACCAGCCAGTCCGAATAAGTGGATCCACCCCCCTGAAGTGCTGGAGGAGAAACGTTGTGTTTCTGCTGAGAGAAGGAGCAGAATACAGTCACCATTAAAAATGTATTAAGCAATCTTTAGGGAGAGACAATTCCTACTTCAAAGAGAGAAACGGAGACACTTTGATGATGATGGACAAATGTATTTTTGATATACAGAGAGAGTGGTTTATTTGTCTGCGGCTTTGATAAAAAAAAAAACACTTCATCTAGACTCTAGAGAGAGAAAGTTAGGATGTAGACTTTGTGAAACAGGAAGTCTTATCTGTTAAAGGCGCCCTACTGTGCTCATGTTCAGGTTCATATTTGTATTGTGTGCGTCTACTGTGACATGTTCACATGCGTTAATGTGGGGAACTTTGGGATTTTAGCCTTTGCAAACCGTTTACATGCACACAAACTTATATAGCGCACTGAAAGAAAGGGAAAACCCAAAAAGCATAATAATAATAATAATAAATTATATTTCTATAGTGCTTTTCTTGAACCCAAAGAAGCTTTACATTTGGGAGGGAAGGTAGACAAACAAAACAAAAACAAAAAGAAACAAAACAAAACCGAATAGGGGCTTTTAACACATTTTATTGTGATGGGTTATTTCATTTCAGTTTGAACGAGTGGAGAGAGACGTACAGATCGATATCAGTGTTCAAAATGAATCAGATGTATTAAATGGCATCGAGTCAAGCCACACGTAAAAAGGCCAATACAGGTTTAGGGGTGCATCCTAGGATATGGCTCAATATGGTGTTTACTAGAAGAAGGTGCTGGAATGAAGATGATATGGATGATATAATACATTTTCCAATATAGAGTGAGACTTGAGGCTAAGGCCGTATGGGATTAGGAAGGCAGTGAAAATGTATTGAGGTGTCAACCTAACATTAGGATAAGAAAATACATCCTGCTCCTGATATTAAAACGATATGTGAGCTTCTTTTAATCAGATGGTGAGCAAATAGGAAAACAATAACATACCAAAAAAGGTGAGCAATTTTTTTTATGTAAAACCAATGATGTCTTTGTATACGTGAACTTTGCTGTTGATGTAATCTTCAGTTCATATGGGGCAACCTGTGAATACTGTCTCGTTCGTCTGAAATATTCAAAATCCTTTAAAGCTAGTGTTGGGAAAATACTGAATATAAGTTTTAAAACATTTCAGTCAATCAATCAGGATCTGTAGCCAGCAGTATGAAATGTTACTTTGTTCCTTTTCCATTGTTCTGCCCATCTCTCTTTGAGCAAAGACAACATTTTCTCTCTTGAACGAAAGGGCAAATTGCTCCGAGCTGCAAAACTTTCTTTTCTTTTCTTATTATTAAAGTGAATTATCTTCTGTGAATCGTGTCTTTAGACGCTTGCAAGTGACGAGAAATGTAGGTGGTGAGCGGGGCAGAAGGGGGGGAGGGGGTAATAGGCATCTAAAAATCTGAAAAACATTTGATAAAGTCAAACTGTAGACATGCACGCTTTAGATACAAGTGTCAGCTAAATAATGTGTGATGTATTTTAGCAGCAGGTCAGTGTTTAAGGGGTCTTAAAACATCTGTGAGGTTTTTTTATTATTTTTTTTAAAGATGTCCAATCATTTTTTCATCAAGTTTTCATTCTGTGGGAGGTGACGGAGGAGAAACAAGAGGGATAGAGGGAAGTGGGTGGCTTATTGATAAGAGGTAGGATAGACATGTCAGAGAGAGAAATGGAGGGAGAAGGGTGAGATTGCTGGGATGAAGGGCATCTGTGAGAAATATATATATATCAGAGAGGTGGACAGAAGGTAAAGAAGTAGAGAAGGGGGGAGGGACTTTTGAGAGATGGGAAAGGGAGAGAGGGAAAAGTGACTGATGGGTGGATGGAGAAAGTATTCAGCAGCCAGATGAGGTCTCCAATGAGAGGTGAGCCATATGGTGATGATTCAGCACGGCAGCCTAACACACCTCTAGTTAAACCCACACACACACACCCACACACCCACACACACACACACACACACACACACACACACACCCACACACACACACACACACACACACACACACA